>NW_012149374.1:741293-752412 GCF_000956105.1 Propithecus coquereli
CAGGATTGGATTAGTGCTGGGGCTTTTGCTTCCTACTTTATATACATCTAGACAATTTCAAATTTATGATCCACATTTATTTTTATCTAAAAAAAGAAATAAAAATTAGGAAGCCTGGTGAATTTATGGTGTATAAAATAGACCTCAGTAAAGCTGTTTAAAGCTCACACAAAAGCAAAAACTGCAATGAGATACCACTACCAAAAAATGGGTTGAACTAATTCCAGCTTCAGTGTCATCCAGATAGCATGAACATTAAGGAGATAGGAGTAAGAGTTTCTATGTAAATATGGAGAGGTGTAATAATATTTCTCTTAATGCCAGAAATCTTGTCATTATAATGTCAGTCCGTGTTACTAGGAAGAAAAGCACAAGAGACAGTCTTTAGAGCAAGGGGAATGTAAATTGGATTTCATACTCTTTTTGTGTCCCCAGAATCTAGCAGAATACCTGAGCTCGTCACCTAATACGTTCGTTGAATAAAGGGACGGATGGAGCAGTGGGGATATCTCAGCTTTCTTTGGCAAATATTTGTTTGTTTTCCCTTTAAAGTGTTGTAGATAGTTATGTTTTGTAAAAATAAACATAGGGCTATTCTTTTATCATAGAACTAGTGGGAAGTTACATGGATAATGTGTGTTGAGTGCTTTGGGAACCTCGGGTTGGAAGCAGTGTTTTTTTTTCCTTATGTTAAATCTTAAAGAATAAGGAATGTTTCTATTTTTATTGCTTTTGGCTAATCTCTAGCAGTATAACTTGACTATTTGGACAATAAATAATGCTATTTGATCATTAAAATGAAGATAAGTATTGTTTTTCCCTGAAGATGCGGCTATCAGAAAAGAGGATTTAACCAAATAAGGTATTTTCAAATCTGATAGCATAAAAGACAACACCATTTGAACAACCTTTTCAACAACATATAACAAAGAAAGCTAACCAGGAGATGGTGGGGTAGGGTCACTGTTAAAATTATCGTAAAGTTTATTTGAATTTCCTTTCGCCTATATTGCTAGAAATGTTTCCTAGGCTAAGAAGATTTTCTCTGAAGAACTTATTTTTAGCTTTAGTCCTAGAGATGAAATCATTTGAAATGCGGGAGAGATCCTGAGGCACGAGCATGCCATCCCCCTCCAAACTGCTCAAAATTCCCCCCCTGTGTTTAGTGCCAGCTCAGTTCCATGCAGAAGTAGACAGTGGCTCACATTACATTTATCACACGATAAGAAAGCACCTTTTATGCAGCAAAAAATCTGCAAGCGTTTGCTCAGCCTCTGACATTCCTTTCCTCACATGTCAGCAAGTCCTCATCTCCCGCTCTCTCCCGGTCCCCAAGTGTCCTGCATGTCACACAACTGCCAGATTCAGGCTTGATTCTTTGGTGCGATGTGGAGCCAGGACACTGGAACACAGGGAAATCGGACCTCCAGGTCAAGAAAATACTTGTCTCGGTAATTTCTTTTCCTGGTACGGTGACTTTATCTCCCTGGGAAAAGGAAGGAAAAGCCTAGTGTATAAGCCATGTAAATGTCAATTTGGAGAGCATTTAATAGTAAGTATTTTTTTTTTTTTTTGAGACAGAGTCTCTGTTGCCCTGGCTAGAGTGAGTGCCGTGGCGTCAGCCTAGCTCACAGCAACCTCAAACTCCTGGGCTCAAGCAATCCTACTGCCTCAGCCTCCCGAGTAGCTGGGACTACAGGCATGCACCACCATGCCCGGCTAATTTTTTTTTATATATATTTTTAGTTGTCCAGATGATTTCTTTCTATTTTTTTTTAGTAGAGACGGGGTCTCGCTCTTGCTCAGGCTGGTCTCGAACTCCTGAGCTCAAACAACCCGCTCGCCTCGGCCTCCCAGAGTGCTAGGATTACAGGCGAATAGTTAGTATTTGTCATACTAAGTAGCCCCTCAAGTCATAACCCAGGTTATAGCCCTGAAATGTACATTTTGGGATTTGATCACTGTTTCAGGGGTCTCCACGACCACCCTCAGCTTCAATGAGTCACAGGCTCACAGGACACAGCATGTAGTTGTATTCAGTGGCTGTGATGCGTTAGAGCGAGGGGTTACAGAGCAAAGTCAGCAAAGGGTGAAGGCACAATCGGTCAAAGGTCCTCTCCCAGTGGAGTCACAGGATGCACTTAATCCCTCCAGCAACAACCGCGACAACACATGTGACATGGTGCCAACCGGGGAAGCTTGTTAGAGACTCAGAGCCAAGGTCGTGAAGGCACCCTCTGCGTGGCACATACCAAAATTCCAGGCTCCCATAGGGAAAGCAGGTGTTCGACACAAACTGTAGTGTTTATGCAAACAGGTTAGGCATAATGAACCATGCCTAGCAGTTCCTGGAATGGCGGAAACTCTCATGAAATATTAATACAAGTTCCCAGACACCAGTCAAGGGCCAACCTTGGAAACAGTCCTTTTAAAGTATCTCAGTCTGGGCTAGGCTAACCTTGTGCACAATCGTATATTAATTAACAACCTTCTCAACTTGTTTATCAGAGATGTTGTAATTACAGCTACAGCAAGACACGTCTCAAACTCTAGTTGCACCTAACAGCATGTGGAGCACTCAGTAGGTGCTTTTTCTCCTTGCTTCCTCATCGCAATATAATCTTCTGCCAAGTTCTACTTCATCCACATCTAAAGTAAGTTCTGAGCCCATCCAGTTTTTTCCTCTCCCCTGCCACCTCCTAATTCAAGCCACTCTCATGTCTAGTCTGGGTTGCTGTAGCAATGTCTAAACAGGTTTCTCTGTTCAGCGTCTGCCTTCCTCTCTTCCACACTGCACAAAGCAGCCGGAGAATTTTTCTTAAGATTTAAAATCTTTCTTAAGATTAAAACTTAAAATTCTTTCATGACTTCACATTGCTCTTCAGATGAACGCCCGAGTCCGTAATATGACAGTAGGTGGCCCTGACCCATCATTCCCAGCCAGAACCATCCGTTCTCTTTGCTACTGTACGGCTGTCCCGTTCTGTCAACTCTCCCAATTCACGAGGCTCTCTCCACCCTCAGGCTTTGAACAAGCCAATTCACACAACAGGTACACTGTTGTATTTTTCTTATTGTTAAGCTAATGTTTATTAATTTTTTAGAGTTTACTTTAAAGGTGTAGGGTCTCACGTAATTTACCATCCAAACAGAACACTATTGAGAGGAAAAGGGGATGTTATTTATAATTATTACAGGTCAACAGGTGGAACCTGGGAAGTACAGTCATCCTATTAATAGATTACTTTTCTTTGCATGTTAATACTCTCTGCTAAGTGTAGTGCCAAATATATGGTGGGCATTCAGGGAGTATTTTTTTGAATAAAACTGCAAATCCAGTGACTGATAACATTGTTAATAACCAATCAATGGGAGTGATTGGTTACTGCTATTGTTGTTTTGCTGTTATTTTGTGTTTAGGGTTTTTATAAATAGAGCATGGATATCTCTACTTTGCAGAGGCTTTTTTTGACTCTTTCCTTTTAAATTGAATCTCTCTCTCCTCTCTCTCTCTGCATGAAACCTATCCTTTCCTTCACGCTACACATCTCATAGTCATTAATTATATCCTAATTTATGTGATTATTTGTTTAACATCTTTTACCCCCACTATGCTGTGAGGTTTCACAAGTTCACGGACTATATAGCCAGCACCCAACAGTGCTAGTAGGTTTTACAAATAGTCCCTCAATTCATAATTAGATATAGTGGTGCTTCCAAATAGACACGTTTTTTGATGTGTCCCTTCTTTATCCCACTTGCTTTATTCTGCCCCTCACTGAAGTTATTTTTGAGAAGCTCTTCATTAAATCCCTGGGTTTAGCTTTCAGTTATTTTACTGCATACATAGGAATTAATTTGGTTATCTGTTGAAAATTTAGTGATGAAATGTTTCAGCTCTGCAAAAAGTCTTAGGCATATTGTTTTGCTTGTGATTTGGATGCATTTTAAGTAAAATGAGCATACTCCACATTTCATTTCATTCTTTTGTTTTTTAAATAGGTGTTTAAATCATTTTTAAACTATGATTCAGTAAAAAGAAAAATAGTTCTTCACATATCAACTTACCATCTTACCGTTGAGGGTATGAATTTGCTCTGACCTCCTGGAAACGGTCAAATGCAAAATAGATTTCTAGCAGCAAAACAGTGGACTCAAAATGCTACGAAGGGCCCCAGAGGCCTAAGCAAGTCACCAAGCAATGGGTAGAGCTAAAACTTGCCCCGACTTCTGTCGTCCTGCTGTTCTGATATCATATTCTCTAGAGATACAGAGCTTTTATTTTGTTCTAGACTCAACTCCAAGTGAAGAGTTTGCACGTCAGCTTTCAAGCCACGTATTTTCTGCTGTCTTTAGCAACTTGTTTATAAGCCAATTTGTGCATCTGGGCATCACAAATTTACATATGTACATATGTCAAAAGTTAGTACACTTAACATCTGTGTCTCTTTAAAGGATAAGAAAAAACTGAGAATTGGAATTGAGACTGTTTTAATTACAGAATAAAAGCTTTTCATTGCTCTTCATTCAGTATAATGATTTAAATTTTAATCGTGAAAACTGGGTCTGGACATAGTTGATCGCCCACCTGCTAGGTCCCTCTTTGCCAGCAGAATCATCAACTACAGGGGTGAAGGACACAACACCTGCTTTCTCTGAAGCCCCTACAGCCAGGGAACAGGCACATGACACAGCGGGACCCACAGGGAAGTCTGAGAATGTGGTCTGAGTGCAGTTAGCTTGGGGACTTATGGAAATGTTTTCCCTCAGGATAAAAAAAACAGCTGTGTGATCAGAAACTACTATTTTTTTCTGCCTTTCCATGAGGTTAATAAGGATGTGATGCCTGGAGCAATGGGAGCCCTATTTCAACGTGGGGAAAGTCAGGCCTGGTGATGGCTGAATGCAAAGAAAGAAAGAGCGGGGTCTTCCATGACATCATTGGGTAGTTGCACAAGCCTTGGAAGTAGCTGCCCCTGGCAGTTGTGCTTGTGAGATAATATAGGTCCTTGGAGTTGAAGCCAATTTTAGTTGAGATCCTGTTTTTTTTACCAGAAAAAAAATGCTGATACACTGGGAAAATTAATTTAAAAGTCTAAATACATGTAAATAAATTTATCTTTTTAAAGATGCCCATGGTGAGTGTGTGCATGTGTGCATATTCAGGTGATACAGTATTGAGTCAGTATCTGAAAGTGGAAGGTAGATATTTTCCCCTGTGCTTAACCGTCAAGGTCTTCATTGTCCTGGATTATACTAACAGCAATGAAGGCACAATTTTGTCAGCCAAGGACACTTCCTCCTTCATTGGCCTTTTCTCTTCCCTACAGGCTTAACCACAGATGTAGATTTCATTTTTTGGTTAATAAAACACAACCTTGCACTCACCTCTGTAGCTGTGTTTTCCCTTTGAGTCAATAGAGTAACACAGATACTAGCATGGTTGGTGTGTCGGTTTTTATCAGACTGACCCAGAGGCATCATCTGAGTGGTTGATGAAATAAATTTTGACAGAATTTTGTAGACATTCCACTGCCACCCCCATCTCCCCTGGCACTCATAATTGATCACTTACAAATCGTTTACAGCCCCTCTCATTCAGTTCCATTGGTGGGGAAGAGTAGGAGAATGGGGATGAGAAAGTCCCTAATTGCCACTGTTTTCCTCTTTATATAGAGTCCTGTGTGCGTGCGCAGGGGAGGGGACTCGTGGATAACTGATGTAGTCCTTCATTTGCACTGAAGTGTCTCCAGGGAGCGGTCAGTCCCAGTGATACATTGGCACCAATACTACAACATACATTCATGCTATTTCCTAAAACTACCAGAAGTAATCACCAGGATTATATAATTTTAGGAACGCCAAGGTAGGCCAACGATAGCCCTTTTAGAAAAGAAGATAAAATACTCATAACAAAAATGGGAACAGAATCTTTTAACCATGACAAATGAAGATACTGCTAACAAAGTCAGGGAAAGAAGCTGGGAGAGAAGTATTTCACAGATGAGCTAGGTGATTCTGGGATGGAGGGACACCTCATTTCTCCTCGCATGTGTCTCTTGTTTAAGCCTCGCTCACATCATCTGTTTTAAAGAAAAAAAATTGGAAGAGGAGAGTGGACACTGCTTGTCCAAACCTTACTCTTCTCTTCACCTAAACTGAAAGTTGGTGTGGTAGACATTGGGCTGGCAGAAAGAGATGTCTTACTAAATCCCTGCAAAGGCCAAGATTGCCAGGGCCCGTATTCTAGGACAAATTACAGAGAAAACATGTCTAATGTTTGGGGTTTTCTAGAGTACTGTCTTGGATGAAGATATACAGCAAAGACCCTTTTAGAAGCCATCGGAAGAAACTAGTGAGGTTGGCATTATGCTGTGCACACACCACCATCCTCCGTGCTTGCTTCAGCTCCTGGACTGTGCTTGTAGTGAAATGCGAGAAATATTGATCTTAATTTTGCCTTGTAAATTATGGATTTAACCTGGAAAGCTTTTGCTGACGTGCATACCCATGAACTCTGATCCGTCCTCATATGAGTGCTTTTCTGAGCCATCATTCTTGCACTTAGTGGATCATGGAAAGGCCTCAGACTTCTGAATGTTAAAACCGAACCTGCCAGGAGTTTGGTCTGTTTATGCTATGTTGAGTGGCTTAGGAGAAAATTTAATCTTTACTTGATTTATCTATCATTGTCCCTTTTCCACCTAAGTCAGAATTTGAAATTTATGCAAAGTCTGTGTTCTCATGAGACACGACACTAGAAAATTGGTTTCCTTGGGCTGTGCACCAACTCGAGGACCAGTTTAGCTGTGTGATAATGACACCTCATCTTGACCTCCAAGTGTTGGAGACATTAGGATTCCACAGTAGGAGCTATACTTTCTTGCTAATACTTAACTCTTCTGACTATCCTTACTAAAACCTTCTTCCTTATCAGCTTCAAAAGGACTGTGAGATGTTCTGTGACCCTCATGGGATTGGGGACTGTTTGATGTGCCTCAAATCATTCCATCCTACATCTAATTCACTAGTTCCTCCATCTTTGTGCCCCCCTTGGATTCTGATGGGCCAGTTTTCATTCTTAGTGTTGCGCTAACCTTGGAAGGCCACACCTGCATAAACAGTCATTTCGCCTTACAGACCTGTTCTTTCTTTCCCGTGTCATAGTCGAAATCTTCTAGGTCATTGCAAGACAGGACACTGTCTGGTTCTGAGAGTCAGGGAATAATACATGAGCTAGCACTGATTAGTTTTTGCTGTTTTTGCTCCTTGTCACCTGTGTTTATTAATCAGGCCAGGCCAGTACATTACAGTGTGCAAATCACTGAAATGAAAGCATACAATATTTGTAATGTTCTTGCTTTCGCTGAAGCTTGTTGGCTGGCAATCCTGTGTCACTGTGTCACCATTTTAAAAGCTGCATTCAGGGCACCTCCTCTGCACAGTTGCTGTGTGTTAACACCTTTGTGTTGCTGCCTATTCTGGGCAGTCGGGATGGCTAGAGGAAGATGCTTCTGTGTCAGCCTAAAGTCTGCTCCTTAGAGATGCCATCCTGGTCACCATCTACTGTGGTGAGTAGCATCTGCTATGTGTAGGACACTGAACCAGTCACTGGGGATATAGAGAGTCTTCTGAAGTATCTCAAGTAGAAGAAAGTGCAAATACAGGTTGAGTATCCCTTGTCTACAATGCTTGGTGACAGAAGTATTTTTGTATTTTGGATTTTTCAGATTTTAGAATATTTGCAGAATACAAATATCTACAATGCTTGGTGACAGAAGTATTTTCGTATTTTGGATTTTTCAGATTTTAGAATATTTGCAAAATACAGGTCAGCCAAGCATCCTAACCCTAAAATCTAAGCTCCAGAATGCTCCAATGACCATTTCCTTTGAATGTCATGTTGATGCTTGGAAAGATTCTGATTTTTGGAACATTTTTGGATTATGGATGTCCAACCTGGACATCAATACTGTTACGTCATCTACAATAGGAAAATTGTGCTGAGGTGGAGAACTTTCAAAAGGATAATCATTACTATCTTCTTCAACTGGCCTCTGAATAATTAGACCAAGCTAAATCCAGATCGTCACTGCGCGGGGAGGGATGGTGCAGAATTCCCTGTCCCCTCAACTGTATTCCCTCTGACCATTTCCCCTCCGTTCCCTCCTCTGCACACTCTCTGCTCCTCCCAATGGATCTTATCTCCCGCCAGCTCTCTGGCTTGCTTGTGTTGAGATTACAGTGTGGGTGTTGACATGCACTGCCTACACTTGTTCTTCCAGCCTGAGGTCCCCCAGATGGTGTTCCCTTCTCCAGCCACAACTCCCTAGTGTCCTGAGACAGCCCGTTATAGGACATGAAGTCCCTATAGCCTCTCTTGTGTTGATAACAAAAGACAATCATTCTGATAAATGCTAACTTCTGGTAGGTCTATTAGAAAAGACATGAGTATGCGGATGTGGGCTGGAAGAGAGGATTTGCCCAGCGCGATTAGAAATTTCTAGAGGACTGGGCCTTTTAATGGTTTGGAAGGAGACCAAGAAAGCCCTTGGAGATTGAGTCCCGTATGTGAGATGTACATTCCCATCCTGACACCCAGCAGAGGGGTTGAGAAGGAAGAGAAGAAACAGATACTACTTACAAAGGAAGCTGGGTTTTGTGGTGCAAGAACTTGGAAGAAGACTTGGGTTCAAATGTTGTCTGTGCTTCTACTACTCAAAATATGAGCTGAGACCAGCGAACTGATACCACCTAGAAGATTATTAGAAATGCATATTTTCAGGCTCCACCCCACAACTATACTAAAGTAGAGCCCACATTTCAACAAGATTTCCCGTGTGATTTTTATGTACATTCGAGTTTGGTAAGTACAGGTCTGTACTAATAGTGACTAAAGTGACTTTATAAGTTAGGCTCTTTGTGCCTGATAATCCTTATCTAAAAAATGGGATTTTTGTAGCTACTTTGCTCTTGTTGCACATATTTTAAAAATAATAGTGTATTTGGAAGCATTTATGAAAACATAAAGAATTGTAAAAACAGCATGTGAACAAAGAGTTCGGAGACTTCCTATAAGGAATCTCGTTTTCAACCCCAGCAGCAACCCCAGCCAATGTAATGGAAGCTGCATTTACCCAGATAATAGGGAAAGGAGGGACATCTAGAGCTCCAAGGTTGTTAGTGGGGAGAGGACATTGATGGGGTGTCTAATAGAAATCGGGTAGCATATAATAAGAGCATACTGGGTCCCAGTGAAAGTGAACCCTAATCACAAGTAAAAAAATGCAATGGTCCGAAAATCCAAAACCCCAAAAAAAAAAAACCCAAAAAAAACTGGGGAACCCGAAGCCGGAAGTGGGGCCGAATTGAACAAAAGGCCTTAAAGTAAAAAAAAAACCGAACCGGGGAAGGCAAAAAAAAATTGGGTAAAAATGGAAAAAATTAAACAAAAGGGAAAAGGGAAAAAAAAGCAAAAAAAAAAAACCCCCCAACGTTTGGAATTCCAACAAAAAGGGGGGTTAATTGGGAAAGAAACCTTCAACAAAGGTAAAACGGTTTCAAGAAATGAAAATCCCCAACTAAAAACTTTTTTTTAAAAAACCCCGAAAACAAAATAACAAAAGAAAATCAATTTCCAAATTTCAACCTCAATTCTAGTTTCAACTCTGACCAGCTTTTAGCACTTCCTTCCTGCAGGAAAATATTATTACATGCAACTATGTATTTCCTTTTAGTGTGCTGAACTGAAGTATGTAAGAATACTATCGATATGAATATAATTCGCTGAATTTAGAATCCTGACATATGCAACTCTGAGACTTAGCTGCATTCTCGACTTGCAGCTTTAAATGGAAAAAGAAAAGGAAATGCAAAATTAAATGTTTTTGAGAATTCTAAATTTACTAATGTAGCATTAATTTAAATTAATTGGAGTACAAATAATTCAGTATGTATAATGAGATTCTTTATTTCACTTCTTCTTCTATTTTATCATATTTCAGACTTGCTGGTAAATAGTACCTCAAACAGGATAGACTAGATATAATAAACTTTGGTCTTCTAGATTATAATTATTTTTAAAATTTTTTTTAAAAAAAATAACTGAATTCTCTTTAATGATATATGTTGAATGTTGAACCAAAATATGTCAATAATTGGTAAATCCTAATTGTTTTCACTATTTGCATACTGATGTATTGACAGAATATGTATATTCTTAGGAATTATAAGTAATATTACTTTGTAAGGACCCCTTTTTCTGCAAGTTCTTATTGATGAAAATGAATTTTTCCTTGACTTACATGTTTCCTAGTGGTAGCAAATACTGCCACTTTCTTCAGACCGTGATAAAACTTAGCTACTTTAATTTTCCAAGACTTATATTATTCTAATCATATTGGGCTGGTTCTGAAAGACTGATGTCAAGTCATTCTGAAGTAGTTTTCGATGGGAAAGCCAGTACCAGCCTCAGCTTCAGGAAGTACGTTTCCCAGGGAGACTCTGGCACTGAGTAACACGTGGGAGGGCGGGAAGGGGAAATAGGAAGTGCTTAGGTTCCTTTTAAGGGCTTCCTTGGGACGTTGATGTAATTTTAGAACTTGAAATGACATTCTAGGTTTAGGAAACTGAAAATTAAAGAATACGAATGTTTCATCCAAGGTTCCATAGCAAGTTGGTGGCAGAGTTAGGGTTATAATCTCTCTCAGTTTATTAGTTTTGCATTCCAGTATTATAATATTTTCATTACACCACAAACTTGCACATATAGAATTACATATATATGGCATATGTATATATGCACATGTGTGTATATATATGAATTACCACATACAGTCATACACCATGTAATGATGCTTCAGTCAACAATGGACCACATAGACAATGGTCCTATAAGATTATAATACTGTGTTTTACCATACTTTCTTTATGTAGGTACGTTTAGAGACACAAATACTTACCATTGTGTTACAGTTGCCTACAGTATTGGATACAGTAACATGCTGTCCGGGTTTGTAGCCTAGGAGCAATAGGGTATACCATATAACTGAGGTATGGAATTAACACTTTACGATGTTCACACAAGGACAAAATCACCTAAGGGTGCATTTCTCAGAAA
>NW_012149374.1:753227-758377 GCF_000956105.1 Propithecus coquereli
CTGGGATTACAGGTGTGCACCACCACACCCAGCTAATTTTTTCTATTTTTCATAGAAATGGGGTCTCGCTCTTGCTCAGGCTGGTCTCAAACTCCTGACCTCAAGTAGTCCTCCTGCCTTGGCCTCTCAAAGTACTAGGATTAGGCATGAGCCACCGCGCCCAGCCTTGGCTTAATATTATGATGTAGAAATGTTGAACCAGGAATAAACGTGCTTATTGAACAGTGATAGGGTCTTAACTCACAACAGACAAGATGCAAAGGACAGAATGTGAAAGTCCATTAGAGGACCCACCTGTGTGTGTGTGTGTGTGTGTAGCATTTTTGTCACATTTTGTTAAACACGTTACATGCAGAGCCATACTGTAGGACAGTTAGCCCCTGCAATATTGCTTTCTGCTGACGTTTGGCTCCTTTTTTATGTGGCTGTCAGAGCATGGCTGAAATGTGTTATTTCGCAGGGGGTAGAAGTGCTGTGAAAACCAGGAAGAGTATTTCCTGTATTAAATTGAAATGTGTGGTTAATCATTGACTACTTTCATGCCATCACAGTTTAAAACCCACATTCATCCATGGAACTTTAGAAAAATCCCACAGTTTAAGCAAATCTAGGTAGATAGTGATAAAAAAAAAAAATCTGTATCTGTCACCTATGTCCATGGATTTAAGTTTTTTGAAATATATTTTAATTTACAAACAGTGCAGTGTATAGTTATGAATTTTGACAGATGCATAGAGTTGTGTAAGCACCGTCGTATTTAAGATACAAAGAAGTTTTAACACTCCCCCAAAAATCTCCCTCATGCTACTCTTTTGCAGCGAAGGACTCCCTCTGCTCTTAGATACTGGCAAGCACTGATTCCTATAGTTTTGCATTTTCCAAAATATCCTATAAATGAAGTCATACAGTGTGTAGCCTTTTTAAAGTTTAGCTTCTTTCACTTCACTTAATGCCTTTGTGTTTCATCCATGTTGTTGCTTGTGTCACTGATTTGTTCGTTTTTATCTGAGTAGTATATTCCATCTTATGAATGTTCTACAGTTTGTTTATCTAACCACCAGCTGAAAGATACTTGAATTGTTGCCAGTTTGGGGCAGTTGTGTATTTAATTATGCCTAGTTTTAAAATTCTCACTCAGGTTTCCTCGTGGACATAACTTTTCATTTTTCTTGGATAAATATCTAGGGGTGGAAATACTGGTTCACGTGTTAAGTTTATGTTCACTTTTTAAAAAATTTAGAAACTGTTTTCCAAAGTGGCAGTGGCCTGTTTCATTTTGCATTTCCATCAGCGGTGTATGCAAGTTCCAGAGCTCCCTGTGCTTGGTGGTTTCAGCTTTTTGCTTTTGTTGTTGCTGTTTGTTTTAATTTTAGCTTTCTGATCGGTGGATACTGGTATCTCATTATGGTTTTTAACTTATGTTTTCCTAACAACTCATGATGATGAGAATTTTTTAATATGCTTGTTTGACATTATATGTCTTCTGTGGTAATGTATCTGTTCGATTATTTTGCCCATTTTTAAATTGAGATTTTTGCTTTCATATAGTTGAGTTTTGGAAGTTCTTTTTATATTTCGAGTACAAGTTTTTTTAAATTGAATACATGGTTTGAAAACATGTTCTCCCAGTCTGTGGCTTGCCTTCTCATTCTCTTAACATCGTGTTTTGCTGAGCAAACATTCTTAATTTGGGTTTATCAAGTTTTTCTCTTTTGATCATGCTTTTGATGTCAATTCTAAACCCATAATCACCAACCCAATATCACACAGGTTTTCTCCTTTTTCCCCCCAAAATATTGTAGTTTTACATCTAAGTCTATAATCCATTTTGAGTTAAGTTTTGTATAAAGTATGATTTATGGATCTAGGTTCTTTTTTTTTTTTTTTTAACATAGAATATCCAGTTGTTAAAGCACCATTTGGTGAAAAACTGTCCTTTCTCCATTGAATTGCCTTTGTGCGTTGTTAAAAATCTGTTGATTGTGTATGTCTGGTTCTGTTTCTTGGTTCTCTTTTGTGTTCCATTGTCTTTCATTTCCCAAATTCCACATTCTTTTGATTATTGTTTTACAGTAAGTCTTGAAACTGTGTTGTTCTTCTTCAGAGAATTGATGGCTATTTAATGTCTTTTCCTATAAATTTTAGAACCAGCTTGTCAATATCCACAAAAAATTGCTAGGATTGTGTTTGGATTTTCATTGACTCCATAAATAAAATTGGGGAGAATGGACACTGTAGCAACAACGAATCTTCCAGTCCTTGAGCAGGATAGCTCTCTAATTTGTTTAGGTCTTCGATTTCTATGGTATATTATTCTCTAATGTGAGAAAATCTAGTAACTGCTATGAGCAACTATTATCTGATATGTAGTACGCATTCAAAAAATATTGTTTGGATAAAGTAGCAGCTTAGCAAAGATACTATTGATTTTGCCTTTTCTCCTTATATACTTTCAGCTCGGGAAACATTCAGAAGGAAAGGAATCTACACATTTCTTTTTAAAAAGACAAAAGCCTTTATGGGATTCACTGCAATAGTTATTCAGCTCAGCTGTCCACGATGAAGTTCTAGCAGTGAAGTGGAAGGGTTTCTTTCCCCTTTAAATAGGGGGAGGCAGCAAGTGGCTTTGTGAGGCAGGATACAGAGTTTATCTGTCAAAAAGGTCCCTTCATTCCTGTCTTCACCAGGTCCCCTACCACCATTCGAGTCTCAGAGGAGAGCGTTTGGTTGTTCTTATTAGGGATCTAGCTATTGTGGAGTAGGAAGAGGTTTCAGAGAACATCTCTTCCAGCGATTATCAAAAAAAATTTTTTTTCTCCATCAGGGTACTTGTTGTTTCTCAGATGAAATCTTACCTAGAAACACAGTCGGAACAGATGAAAGTAGAGCTGCTCAGGTTGAACTGAGCTTTGCAGAGACGTTTGAAAGCCTCTTATCATTGTTGCAGTGATGAGAACACTGAGCCTCTGAGAGCTTATCTAACTTGCCCAGGGTTGCACAACAAATTGGTGTAGAAGCTTCACGTCCCCATCTTCTGATTCTTAGGACAAAGCTCAAAATGACTGTCCTTGCGGATTCTCCTCAAGCTGGATTATGTGTTTCTGTGGGAACTGTGTTTATTTTATACATTATAGTGAGAAATGTAAGGAAATGTACCTGGACTTTATCTCAGCTTCAGTATTTGATGTGAGGGGAAGATATCTTGAAGCCCCTTCCTTGTAAGAAGAAGCCCTCATGGGTGCTAAGTCTCCACCGTCAGCTTTTTATTTTATGTTATGCCTCTCATCCAGGTAGGAACTCCTGGCAGACTTGGGAGACAGAGATCACTGAAAACTAGACAGTAGGTTAGTTTTACGAAGGCCCCTGGTATAGGGCGGTGCTGTTCCTGCTGTTCCCCATGGGTCCGTGGGCATCGCAGAGGTGCTTCCCAGCTTCAAAAATTGATTTGTTTTTACCTTGGAGTAAAATGTCTCCTGACATCGCAGAGTGGTTGGATGACATCCTGAGAGTGACAGGTCAAGTTGTTTAAACCTGTGGCTTTTGTAATTCCTTAAACACGTCAATTAAACGTGCATGGAAATAAGAAGACTCCAAACATAAATTGGATGAGTCTTATATAAGACTACAGTCATCATTCTTAATTTCAAAGTAACAGTTTTATCTCCTTCCTGCCCCTAAATATTTTTTATGGAGCAGACACTTTGTGGAGGCCATTTACTAATGTATGCTGAATGCCCAGAGCAGTGCCAGACACGTAGGAGACACTGATCAAATTTTTTGTGAAATGAATGAATGAATGAAATCACACTTACTGAAATCTCAGCTTGACTTTCACCTATTTAGGATATTGAACTGGCCCCCATCTTACCTGTGAACACAGCCTCATCACTCCTGATCCCTTAGCCTACTTTATTTTTTTTTTAATGTCATAAATAGAACTGGTATTGCATTACATATATGTTAATACTTATTTTCTCTCTTCCCCTCTAGAATATAATCTCCACGAAGGCAAGGAGATTTTTTTGTTGTTGCGCATCAACATATGTCTGCAGTACCCAGAGTAGTCCTTGGCATATTGTATTAAAAAGTATTTCAATACATATTCCTTGAATGAATGAAATAATTTGTATTTGCCTGGAATGATTGTATTCAAAATGAAAGAAAAGAAGATACGTCACCTTATGTGTTCCATCCCTGTGACACGGGGAAATTATTAAACAGAGGGGGAGGAGATGGTCTTTCACAATGAACAGAAGGTCTTCTCTGAAAAATGTTGATGCGCTTGTTTTTCCAGACTTTTTTTTTTTTTTTTTTATCGCTCTGTTACTTTATTGGTGTCAAAGCTGCCTCTGGTAAGTGTCTGGTGTTCTACTTTACATCTCCTTCAGTGTAAATGCTTCAGGTATGTCTTGAATGCGGTATTGGCTGTTATGTTTGTTCCCTGAGCTCCCACTACTTGTCCTATTTTTAGAGCCCTCTATTGGGTACCAGTTAAGAGTATACTTACATTGTCCACACTGACAGTAATGGGAAGAAAATGTTCTGTTTAGATTGGTGGTATTGGTTCTTCCGATCCGATCTTATGCTAAAAATATAAGCACTATTGCATTGAGCAAAAACAAATGATTTGACAGAGACTTCAGAGATATTCCCTTGGGCTAAGGATGCTCACTGTGCCTGTTGCCTGGGCCCTTTGCATTTTGTATGTAAGGATGACAGAAGAGACACTGAACCATAGTCACAGAGAGCTCACTTCTCTTCCTAAATACCAGAGGTTCTTATGACCTCAGGCAGAATATTTAACTTCCCCCTGCCATAGATTTATTATCTTTAACATGACACAATGTTGTCTTCCTTATAGCAATGGATATCTTGATAAAATGAATCAACATGTAAATAAAGCACTGTCAGCCTTTTGGACCAGAAGTTCTCTCAGTGAGATAAAACACTGGTAGACTTGCCCTTCTGCTGCCTGTTCTAATGAGTCTTTTCTAGGGAGTAGACTGCTTATTATCAGGTATGGGAACCTGCTCTGCACTCTTCTGTTTATTATGCACAACAGATGTTTGTTCCAACTCCCAAGGCTAGCAATCTAGAAACTGAACCAAACTCTGATTCCATGGAGGGCTGCAGAAAACTCTTTTGAGAGG
>NW_012149374.1:760717-761250 GCF_000956105.1 Propithecus coquereli
TTTGTCTATATGGACAGTCAAGTGATCCTATCTGAATAGGTGATTTTGATGTGAAAATTAAATTTCTAGACCCTCTTCGACAATAGATTCCATTTGACTTATTTATTTTCACTTTAGAATTTTATTTATATATCGAATAAACAAATGCATATCATGTGTTTTCTAAAATCTGTTCGAGGGTAGACAGGGAAGAGAAAGTCTCCCCCTCTGTCCTGTTCTGTGGTCATTTGGTTTTACTGTACTTCCTAAAGACACCACTCTTTGGTTTCTTGAATAGTGTCCACCTGACTCCTTTTCAACAAGGTATCTAGCTGTATCTCTCTCTTACACACTGACCGGGTGCAAGCAATGCCACCTGACTCGCTAGTGGGGAATTATCCAGGCAACTATTTTGAATTTTCAGTCATCTCTTTTTGCTATTTCCCAGATTTTGTGTCCATTTTTAGTTACACCATTTTGAACACTAAATATTTCCAAAGATACAGCACTTTGGAAGTCCGTGATATTTTCCCCTCTATTCTCCCTATTTTCTT
>NW_012149374.1:761937-778731 GCF_000956105.1 Propithecus coquereli
ACAGTGTAAATATCAAAAGTGGTTGGTCAATTATAAGAGATAAAGGTGAGATTGACCCTAAAAATTATCTAGTTGGTTAAATGTGTGAAGAAAATGCAGGTGACCTCACTGTCTTTAACTTTTGATGTTTTAACAAGTATTTAACTTTATGACATTTCTTTTCTGATAATAAGAGTAGAGTCAGGAAGAACCGTTGAGATTTTTCCAACTGGAAGAGAAGAAACTGTTGTATGACGTTGGTTTAGTAACGATCACATTTCGCATACAGTTTTGCGTCAGTTGCAGACAAACGTAATCTGAAAGGCAGCGGATAAATATATGATGATAATGGTATAGTTTGTAACACCCACAATTCAACAGCAAGCTCAGTTATCATTGAGGTGGTATATGGTTGTCTGAGAGTTCTTTAAAATGGACGTTTGGATGTGGGATCTGCAGTTAGGAGTTCACATCCAGGATTCGTGGTCTAGGAAGGATGTGCAGAGCGATTTTCACATCAGATTCTGTAGGGCAAGATGAGTTTGGGTACTTGGATTAGGTTTGGATATATATTTTAAATAGGATTGATATAGCTACGGAGTAAGCTGTACTGATGATTTATTTTTTCCAACAGAGCCATTTGAAAAAAGTTAATGTGCACAAAAGCAATATAACATGGAATGAATCAGCCATTCCCACCCTCCATTCTTATTTTCCTTGAAGTAACAGGTCAAATGTATAGAGTTTTTTAAAAAAAACAACATGAGTCTAGGTGTTACGCCAGTAAATTTTCTCTTTTAAACATGCTAATGTCTTTTCATTTGCTTATTTACTATGACATGTATTCACCTTTCAGTTATTAAATTTCCCTGTTGAAATAGAAACTGTCTCTTCATTTTAAAAGTGATTGCCAAAGAGACACCCTGGGCATGTTACATTTCTGTTTCCATATTTCTAATCAAATCAGCAGAAGAATCATTATCCCGGATTCCCAGATGCGAGAGCATCAGAGACACAGCCTTTGTGTCACACGCTAAATCGGTAGAGTGAAGACTGTGAGACTTTTGACTCCAATTTCTGGATTTTAACCGTGTGCATTTTCACCTCTGCTGAACAGTGCTTAGGTGAGCTAGTTTACATCAGATGAGTTCATTCATTTTGTGTCGAAAGCCAGGAGCTAACTGCTTTCCAGACCCTGAGCGGGCTGTACAGTGAGTAAGTTTTGAAAATAGAGGTGGAGGATGGAGCCCCCCTTTGGAGCTAATTGGTTTTAAATGTTGTTTTTATTTAATGAAAAGAAAATTCTGTCCTGTTCCTATTTGCCTCTTACTGCCCAGGGCTCCTGTCGGTCGTGTTCAGAAACAATCTCAGCGGTTTATTACGGTAAGCCCTGCCTCCCTTGGTTTGCGAACAGCGGTCTCACAGCCTCTGGGGAGCAGCTGTTATCAGAGACTCAACCTGTTCCCTTGCGGATCTATGCTGTAGAGTGGCTGCCAGCATCTCATTTCATTTTAGTTTCATCTGCAGGGGCCAGAAGGCCGCTTCATACTTGACACATAAAGGCATTTTCAGCATATTGTTGTAATCCAAATGTACATTAATGATGATTTTGAAGTCCCTGTTGCAACCCCTCGTTTGCATATAATATAGACCCCAATACAGGCTGATAGAACAAGGAAGCGTCTCTGTTGAATTGGACTTTAGCATTTCGCTTTCCAGTCTTTAAAATATATGTCAGAATGCCACTCAAGGTCTAGTCTGGGCTCCTGATGGTGATGCAAAAGCAAGAAAAGGTGGAAATTAATTGGGAAGGACCCCATCAAGGAAAGTGCTGTCTCATATCTACTCTGTATCTCATCAATAGTATCGGCTTCTACACAAAACTAACATGGTGGAATGGGCTTGTTCTCACCTATGGTGTCTTAAAAGTTGTGTCAAAAACTGATTAGCACAAATTCCTAGAACCTTTGTGGTTGAGTCAGTGAAGGGTGTTGAAGGTTGGAAGGAAGCAGAGCAGAAGTGGACATCATAATAGTACTTGAACGCTTGCTTATGTAAGCCTGGGGACAACCTAGGAGTCCATAGGATGGTCACTCACTCCTGCTAGGCGTTGGCACGCTGAGAATCTGAAGAGACTGTTAGGGTATGATAATAGAAGGAGCCAGAACTCTTCAAGAATCACTTATTGGGAGAAGAATTCACAGCTCTACATGGTTCCCAAAATACAGCGTGGAGTATCACAGCAAACTGGCTCATTAGTACCCACTTTGAAGCCACTGCACTTCTTAAGTCGTCTCATTGCCTTACAGTAAGTGCGATGCAAATTGCATGTGAGTTTCCATGTAGTACGAAGGCTCTGCTGTCACAAGTCCTGCCATCTAGACAGCTGACTGGACCTCCCACAGGAGGAATTTTTGCATCTTTGTGGCCAGCTAATGAAGAATCATATGAGTGACTACTTTTCCTTTCCCTTTTTTTTTTTTTAAATAAGAATGTGGAATTAAAGAAGCCCCCTATTGAAGCTGCAGAGTTTTTATTAACATGGATGTAATTTAACAACATTCACAAACCTGGAGAATAGTTCATCGACACTCTCTTGATGAGAGATTTAAGAACAAGAACTCCTGACCTAGGAAAGTTCTCATTAGAATCAACTCATCAATTCACACAGCGTTTTCTCTTCCTGTTTCTCTCCCCTCCATGGATGCCTTTCTGGCTCTTCCTAGAGGTAGTTGCCCATGTGCTGTGTCTTGTGAGCTGCCTTATGTATGTCTTGTAGTAAGATGTGAAAATGGAACTCAAGATAAAGTGCCTGTTACCTCCATGCATTTGAGTACAATTAGCCTGATGTCTGGGGAAGCCACAGCTCGAGACCTCAGGAGCAGATGCATTTGCAGAGATACCAGTTCCCCCTTAGGAGCTAGATGTGCCTCCTGTCCTTCCCTTCCTCCCTTAATAGCCTGTGGTTTAGGATGTAAATGGAAAAATCATACCGATGCCTTATTAATTAAATGGCATTAATACCATTGTTTTTTTTTTTTTTTTCCCCTAGGGAGACCGCTATATCAGTATGTTGGAAGGGAGTGTGTATGTTTCTCTCATGCCTTAGTATAGAAAAGGTAGACCCAGGAGAGCTATAAAAAAAAAAGTCATCATTATATAAAGGCTCTGACAAGTCAGGTAGGATACAGGTCAGAAATGATGTGTGACTATCTTGTTGTGGCATTACCAGAGACTTCGACTTAAGTTATAGGCTGGTAGTTGCTCTCTTTCTTTGCGAGGCTGGCCCCAGCTAAATTGTGAAGGTAGAAAGTGTCCCTTTTTCCTACCCTCTTTTGTATCCCCCCCATCCCCATACCCCCATTTAGGGACTCTTACCACAAAGTGGTAATTAAAGCATAATTAATTACCTCTTTTACCTATCAAAGTTTGCACTCAGGGAAGGTCATGACATTAATCTTAATCTGAACATGCTTAAATGGTTTATTCTCACAAGAGCACAGCAGAAGACCTGATGTAGAAATGACCGTGCTGTGCCATTTGGGGGCCAAACATGGCTTCTCTGAACATCTGAAATGTCACAGGCTGAGGTGAGGTCTCTGTGCTTGGAGAACGGACTTGCTTCTGCTCCCACAGCCTTGCCTGGAGAGCCAGCCAGAGATGTTGGCCCCAAGACCACACCTAATGGCCGTATTGGGAAGGGGAGAAGAGAATGATTAGCGTTGGGGAATAAACACAATTTACAAGAACACAATAAGGAAGGCCCTTTTGTTATTGGCAAATGTATCTCAGATCCCTACTGAAGAGATTCAGGGAATAAGTTCAGCTCCTGTTTTTAAGAATTTTAAATTATGCTTTAATAATGGGAATTGTTTGCAATGCATCAGTTTTGTGTAAAAGCTAGTTTGATAATGCATCGAACTGAGTATTCATTGCATTTTTTTCTTACCATGAGCATGCATTTTTGTAGCCATAAAATATTTACATATTGTATATACGTATGTGTATATATCAAAAAAATGCACCCGTGTACGTATATCCACACACATCCCTGTATAAATATAAAATTTCTGAGAAAACAAATGGTAAGCTCAAATAACGCACCCTTAGGGTCTAGTACTCTTGACTAGTCTAAACGTAAACTCAGCATATCTGTGCACGTGGTGCAGGGGGCCTTTCTGAATAAATACCTTTTCTTTGATGTGCCTCTGAAAGACGCAAGATAAAAACCAAACTTGGGACAGGATTGATCGTATGCTGCCTTCTTTTTTCATATTTGTTAAGAATACATGATTTTTAGCAACTATTTTTGGCTTTTTAAACTCTGAAATGATTTTTTTTGTTAACGTACGGTGAACCGAATAGATGTGCTCCGGGATTGCTGCAGCTGTCGGAAGCGCAGAGACGCAGCTCGTGTGCTCTCTGAGTTGCTGCCAGTTGAGGCAGGTTGCAACGTGGCCCCTTTCCTGTGACTTACGGCGACACAGTGATGGCAGCAGTTGGACTGCTGTCAGTGGGACTCTCTGGAAACAGCAGAACAGAAGAATGTGCTAATAAAAATGTGTCGTGCTTAGGAAGGGGTTGGAGAGGACTGGGTTTCATTGGGAGACCGTTTTCTCAGTTATTCTTTATTTTGCTGAGTCAAGGATGTTTTGCATCAAGCCTGGTGTGAGGGAGGGTTTGGCTGTTCTCTAAAGGGATAATATTCTTCCATGTTAGTGACGGTCTAGAAATTTAGTTTTCATGCCTAGTAGGAGACCACTCGTTGGATTCAATCACTAATAAGCTAAGAATTGCCTCCACGATGTGAAATGACAGAAGATTCATGTCTTCCCATGAATGCTGACATTTCTACCCATTTCAGTATCTGTGTCCACAGAGAATTATTTTTTTCGTGTTGAACCTAAATCAGTGTTGGTTTTGTTTGCATGAAAATTTGCATGTGGTTTGCTATCACTTGAAATAATATTGAGAAAAGGGCCCTGTCCTTATTTATTGAGAACCTACTGTGTGCCAAATGCTTTATAAGAAACAAAAAACCCATTTAATTTTCATAACAATCATATGGGGTATATGGTATGTCCTCTCTTTTACAACTTGGAAACTGGGATGGAAAAAATCTTAATTGAATAGTCTATCTCCAAAGCCCGTGTTTCTTCTAGTCTACCATTTGTGGTCATAGTAATTAAAGTGACAACGTGGGCAAATGCTGTACTTGATGCTGTCAGATATCCCACAGGGGAGGACACAAAGCCTTGGAATGTTTTAGTGACTTGCTCAGGTTGTGCAGTTCCTATATGAAGAGCTGGTGCTGGAATCCAGGTTGTGTACTTGTCCTCCAGGACTGACCACCACCAAGGGACAATGACCCTTTTGGTTTTGAGAAGCAGCTGGGATGCAGCTTGGCCCATGGTCTAGTGGTCAGTCACGTGGCACGTGCATGGGGAACGGTGCTCAGAGTACAGTCGCTGAGACAAGAGTGTAGAAGGTGGTTGTATTGCGCATAGCACCTCCTCACGAGTGAGACACACATACCCACACCCTGTACATTATCCTGTCACCACACGTGTGTCCTTGAGCATCTTCGCAGAGGAGCCAGGCTGTGCCTGCAGATGCCACGCTCGCTGCTCCTGTAGCTTCACTCCTGCTACTTCTCTGAACTATCCTCTTCCTTCCCACCAAGTCAGCTGCCTCTACCCCAGATGATATAAATTGTCTCTTACACACATAAGCAGTGGTCATCTTCCCTGAAGAACTAACCTCCTTCAGATTAGAAACCACATAACTTATTTTTCTCGCTCAGTAGATTCATCGACACCTGGACATAGACATTTACCCAAATTTCCAGTCATCGAGTGTAATAAACAGAAAAGTGGCAACAACTTAAACTAATACTGCTTTTTAGGCAAGTACCACTCAATTGTTAAATTTGTCATTATGATTATAATCGTTAGCAGGTACCATGTTTGGAAGATAAAGTAATTGGAACATACCTCCCCTGAAGAATAGAAAAGTTGAGGTGGCATCATTTCTACAGAAGTACGACGGGTGACTACTGTTGACTTAAGTTGAAACTAAAGGGTTTAAAATGAAGTGGGAGTGAGTTTAGACATAAGAAACAGAAAGGGATTCGTAAGCTACAGGGTATTACTGAGAAGTACTTAATTCTGAGGGCGCTTGAGGGATTTCCTTCTGAGATTTTTATATGGATAATGAGAGGATGTATGGGAAAGCATGCATTTTAAAAATATAAAATTCTATAGGAATGGAAGGGGCACTTAATACAATATCTATGGGCCACATATGTGATTTTTAATTTCCTGATTACCACATTAACAAAAAGAAATAAGAGAAGTTAATTTTAATAGTGTATTTTATTCAATACGATATATCAAAGTATCATCATTTTGACATATCAATATTTTACATTCTTTGATTTTAGTACTAGTCTTGGAAACGCAGTGTATATTTTATACCTAGAGCAGATCTCAGCTTGGACTAGCCCCATTCCAGGTAATCAGTAACCCCTGGGGCTGGTGGCTCCCATGTTGGACAAGGCAGATCCAGGCTGTTCATCTAGCAATGAACTACCAAGGATACGATTCCTGTGTGAGCTGCAGAATCATCTAGAAAGCTTTAGGAAGTAAAGTTTCCTAGACCCCTTTCCTAGAGGTTTTGACTTGGTAAGTCTGGGTCAAGGCCTTAGCGTCTGTGTTTATGAAATTCTCTTGGGGATTTTGAGGTAACTCTTGAGATTCAGCTCCTCACATTGGGTGGGCTTAAGATTATGTCCCTAGAAGCTGGGACAGAGCACGGGGACACCTGGAGGCCTTCCTTGATCCTAACCATCTGCAGTGGAAACTGCTCTGCTTTTCAGGAGGTAACTCAGTATATGACCAGTTTACATAAGCAAGGAGTTGGCTTGTTAGAGGCTGACACTTAAATGGCGGGTCCTACAGTCCTGCTCACTGGTTGTCTCTGTTCACCCTGCCATTGTGGGAGAGCAGTGGGACTACTTGCCAGAGTGTGGGTGGTCAGGAAATTGTGCCTCTCCTAGCAAAGGTGGGTGTTAGGGAGGTTGTCTTCACTCTCTGTTTTTGCCTCCCTCAAATGCCCATTACGTGCTAATAACTCTCTCGATGTAGAAAGAGCCAGTACGAAAGGCAGGAATCCGGGGAAGTTCTGTTTCAGCCCCTGGCTAGATGCATTATTCTCTCTGCTGTCCTTTCAGCGTCTTAGTGCTTCTGTTTATCCAGCCACAAAATGTGGTAAATGCTGATGTTGACGCCCTCTGGGACCCCAGGTGAAAGCACTGCTGTGCTCAGTGTGCTGTGTCACTTTAGGATTGTGGTGAGCTCCACAGCGCGTACATAAGTAAGTGTTTATAGAAATGCCAACAAAGCTGTACTTTAGAAGGTCAAGTTGACTTGCTCAAGGACAGTATGTTTCTCAAGGGCCCGGATTCTCTCCCTCCGAACCAATTGACTTTCTCCTGTTTACTCCTTAGTCCTCCGGTTCCTTCTAGCCCTGCTCTGCCCTTCGGAGGGAACATATTGGCAGGCTTTGAACTTGAGGAGGTTCGTTTTTTGGTTAAGTAACAGTGACCTCTTTTTATAACCCTCTCAGGGTTAGAAGAAATCTGAAAACCAACTAGCTTAAGCCCTAATATGAACATCCTCTTAAATAGCCTGACATTTAACCCTCCAGAGTTTAGTATTTTTGGGTTTTTGCATTTTTTTTTTTTTTTTGAGAAGGGTCTTGCTCTATCAGCTGGGCTAGAGTGCAGGGGTGTCATCATAGCTCACTGCAACCTCAAACTACTGGGCTCAAGCGATCCTCCTGCCTCAACTTCCCAAGTCGTTGGGACTACAGTCCCATGCCACCACACCCAGGTATTTTTCCATTTTTTGTAAAGATGGGATCTTGCTGTTACTCAGGCTGGTCTCGAACTCCTGGCCTCAAGCAATCCACCAGCCTCAGCCTCCCAGAGTGCTGGGATTACAGGTGTGAGCCACCGCACCGGCCTGGTTTAGTTTTTAATCCCACTAATGACAGGAATTTCACCAACTTTTAAGGCAGTCTATTTCACCTTTAAACAGCTTGGTTTCCCTTTTAATTTAACCAAAATGTGTACTCCTGTAACTTCTACCCTCTGATGCTATGTAGGACGTCTAAACATAACAACCCTTCAAATATTTGAAAATAGGAATCTGTTATAATGCCTCCCGCCTCCATCAATATATTCCACCTGACTCCTCTTCTTCAGGCTGAGTTATTCTGAGTTCCTCACAAAACATGGTATAAGTTTTCTTACTGTCCACTGAATGGAATTCATGGACAATTTATTACATGGATTACTTTAAATATAACCTGATCGCGGATTTGTAAAGAATGAAAGAAGTGGGGAAAATGAAAGGTATAAAAGAAACTTCTGTGAAGGTTTTCTTCAGTCCTCGAAATAATTGTAGCATTGATGATTTAGAAAATAATCACCATGACACCTTTTTCATTACTGGGGCAAAACCAAGTAAGAGGAAGGTAGTGGGTATCCTCCCTTTGCTAAATATACCTTTCTAATATTACACTAGAAGAGTTACTTTTAGGTTAACTTAATATAACCAGAAGATATCTTAACAGTTGTTTCATGGAGACACCTTATACTTGTATTTCTTAACTCGAAGGCATATACCTCTTATTTATACAATTAGCAGACTTGTAACTGTTAAAAAGGTGATATTTTTAACTTCAGAGCATTGTTGCCCCCACATGTCCCTTTTTACTGTTTGAAATTAAACAGCAGGGAGATTTAGGCTGAATGTTCCAGAGCAACTATAGTCAACTAGACCTCTGAGATGCATTCGGCTTTGCAGAGCTAACAGGGGATTTAATCCACGTCATTGCGTGGACTCCAGGGCGGGTGCCCAGTGGAAGGCATTTATTTACAAAATTAAAAGCACAGCAAGCAAAAGCCAACATATTATTTAAGCACATTTATTGACTCCTATTCTGCTACTATTTAGTAAATTTTTCAGTGATGGAAGATGATGAACGAGTTGATTCTTGCAATCGTTCAGCTCCACTAAAGGTGAAATACATCTTGCTTGATTTATTCCTCATGCGTTGACCACACAGCTTTTGGTAGAAGTAGAGGCTATCTGGCTCCGGTTGGATTCAGTATGCAGAATTCAGCATTTTTCCCTCCCCTTTGGAATTAGTCTGTCAAGCCTGATAGGTGAAATTGCCTAGTAAAGAGATGCTGGCATCCTTGGGATTGAGGGCGGTTTTCACCTCTGCTCACCTAATTCCCTTCTTTCTCTTCTTCTAGTGCCTGTGCATAGGTACAGGTACATGCACGGGTGAATGCTGATCCTCCAGACCCGCCCCTGGCTGCCTTGAGCAGCATCACCCCAGGTAGGAAAACAGAATGACAAATCCAGGGATTCTACTCACTGAACTGCTTTTATTATCAAAGAATTCCCCATGGGTTTTAGCAGGATGAATGCCAAACATAGCTGGATATCTTTGTCCACCATCAGCCCTGAGATACAGAGGAATTGGTGCTGTCCTTTGAAGAATGAGCAGAGATATTAGATATAGTGATGATGAAATGTGTTGGGTAAAGTAGGAAGAAAATGTTTATCAAAGACTGTTTCACTTAGATTCTTTCCTGCTCCACGATCCCGAGAAGAGTCTTATATTATCCCTGCCCACTTTTTGTGCACTGACCAAGTTGGAGTAATGTATCCTTGGTTTCCTTTAACATTTTTGTCCTCACTGATAATCTTCAGTGTGAAGTCAATGTGGTCAAACTAAGGTCTTCTCTGGAATGTTCATTATAAGTGAGAAGCTTCTGCTACATACTCGTCTTTTCCTGCTGATAAAACTGCAAGATGCTGTGTGTCAGAGCAACTGGGAGTATTCACTAAAGCTCATTTTGGAGTATGCATCTAAAACTCACTGATGCAGTAGGTCTGGAGAGTGTATCGTAGAACGGTGGTTTATAAACGCTTTTCAATAACAAACATTTGTTTTTTCTTTGGAAGTCTAAATATTTGACACGAATAAAGGAAGTGCTTCTCAAATCAAACCACAGATGGGTAGTCTTATAATTCTAAGGTGTTGGTAGGCTAAGAACCTTGCTCCTTGAGAACCTGGCTTTTCCACCATTCACTGACACAAGTCTAAGGGACTCAAAGGTACATCAGATCATATTTTGAACCCCGTTTTCTTGCAGAATAAATGGATTGTGCTCCTTCCTGGCTCTCTTCTGCCTTACTTAGGATACATTTTCTCTTGTGAAACATAAGGACCCTACTCTGATGTTTGGAGACTGTAATACATGTGCGTACCCACCACCTATAAACTTTTGATGGATATCCATGTGTCTTAATGAATACCTGTGATTAATGAACAAGTTAGTGTTGAATGCCTGACCAGCAAGGACTTACCTGTCAGGGTTTTTAGAAATGAAAAACAAAAAGTAACCCTCACTGGGGAGATGGTGGCTACTCTCCTGCCCATTCACACTGTGAAAGGCTTTACTGCCTTCGAATAAACAGTAAATAATCACTGGAAAAGTAGTAGGCAGCTTACAAAGAAATTTAACATGTTAACTGATTAATAAATGAGAAAATGGGAGGTGTTGCTAGGCTGGAGCAAATCCGTCTCTTAAAAGCCTTTGCCCCAGTCTGCTGGTTAAATGGAAAATATGGTAGCAATGAAAGTGAGCTCTGTTGGCTATTTTATGTGTCATTTACATTGTATAAAACACACATCATAGTTGATTGTCAGCTTGAAAATGGACTGTTTTTCAAAAGTTGCATTAATCCCCTGTTTGTCTCTTTTTTCTTTGATGAGGGAGATCTTTGGGGCAGTGGGAGTTAGGGTCTTTAAGGAGCTCAGGAGGTGTCGTACCTGCGATTCTGAGCTATAGGGTTTTCATAGAGATATCAATGAACTGAGATTATAAATTAATCAATTAGGTTTTTTCCATGAAACCTTTTTTTTTTAATATGGATATTTTAGTGAATAGTCAGAGCAACACTGACTTAGTGTTTTCTCTCTAGTTGAGATCAACATGGATTTGTTCAACCCTGATTGTTAATGACAATACCAGTCTCTAAATTTTAGATACCTATGCCAGAGCATTTCTAATGTCTTGAGTCCAAACTCATCTTGAATTTATTGTATCATTGCTAATTTTATTTTTTAGCCTTTGAGGTTGAAAATATTCCTTGGTGAAATGAGTTAAATAAGCTTTTTCTACAAGGCATAAAATAATACCTTTTCCTCCTCCATTTTATCCATCTTAGTACAGTGTAATTTATGTGTATCTGCATACGAACATTTCCATCACCTCCAAAAGTTTCTTAATATCCCTTGTATCTCTTCCTGCCCCAGCCCCCAGCCCACGACAACCACTGATCATTTATTGTTTTGTCACGGTAGAGTCTAATATTTTGTTTTCATTTGCCCTCAAACCATTTTTCCCCCAGATTTCAAGACTCAGTGTTTTTGCCTTTGACAAATGATGATATTTCTTCTCTGTATCCTTAGTGGTTCTTTAGATTTTGATGAATGTGATAACTGTGAGGTATATATTTGGTCTTTGTCCCCATTTCCTGAAATATAACTCCTAAAATCCTTGGCATCTCCAAAGCGATGTATTTTTGTATGCCAGTGAGTTGACTGAAGGCTGGCAGCCCCTCGGTAGCTTCAGGATGGGGGCGGGTCACGAGAAAGATGAAGGCGGGATTGGAGGGTTGGAACTTTCAGTGCCCCCCAAAAAACCTTCTCTGGGAGGGGAGAGAGGCTGAGGGCTAAGCTGATCATCAGTGGACAATGATTTAATCAATTATGCCTGTGCAATTGAATTTCTTTGAAAATCCAACAGGACTGGGTTCAGAGAACTTCCAGATAGCAGAACGTGTGGAGGTTCCTGGAGGGTGGTGCACCCGGAGAGGGCATGGGAGCTCCCTGCCCCCTCCCCCCACCTTGCCCTGTGCATCTCTTCATCTGTATCCTTTGTAACGTCCTTTCATATAAACCAGTAAACATGTTTCCCTGAGTTCTGTGAGCTGCTCTAGTAAACTAGTTGAACCCAAGGAGGGGGTCATGGGAGCCCCAGTTTATAGGCATTTCATTAGAAGCACAGGGAAAATAACCCTGGGGCTTGTGATTGGCATCTGAAGTGGGGGGCAGTCTTGTGGGGCTGCGTCCTTACCTTGTGGGATCCCGTAGATTGCATCGGGCTTGAACCGAATTAGAGGACACCCAGCTGGTATCCACCACAGAATTAATTGCTTGCTTGGTGGGTGGGAGGGGGACCCACACTTTGGGTCTCAGAAGTATTCTGTGTTTTGTGAGAACACAGGGAAAACAGTTTGGTTTTTCTTCTCAGATCAAATAATCTCAGAGATTTAAGATCTACCTCAAAACCGAGCCTAAGCACAATAACAGATGATGGAAGCAGTACGTGGGGAATAATGTTAAATTATGTAGATATGTATTTAAAAACCACTTCAGTGCTCTCACAGAATGTTGAATACTGTGATGAGCTCATGGTATGTGGAAAAGTTTGAGAAAGTGTGTTATTGTGGTTAATTACTTCTGTGATTTTGGACCAGTCATATAACCTCTTTAGGTAACTATATCTTTGTACATAAAATGAAAGGTTTAGAATAAATAATTATTTGCTAGCCAATTGCTTGCAAACTGTTGGCTAATAAGGTAAACCAGGAATGTGTATTGACATCTGCTTCAGTTTCTATTTTCAAAAATCAATAAGTAAAATAGTTATTTAACTATTACTTTGTGAAAGTAAGGCTGTGAGTGTAAAAAGAGTAGTTGTTATCCATGATGGTTAGTTAGTAAAGTGCATTTGAGGATGCCCGTGACTTAGTTATTCAGTCAGTTTATTACTCATCTGAACACCACCACCTGCCTCGGTGGTTTTGAATAATGCATAATTATATATTGAATGTTATGCTTAGTCATTTATTATTTAATTTTTGCCCATCATGTGCCTAGAATAAGAAATTAGGAACATAACAGAGATCATAATTCTAAAAATGTATCTCAAGATGATCTTTACCATATTTCGAAGGCCCATTATGTAAACAAAGTGTTTCTAGGACTTGAAAAAAATGCTAAAAAGAAAAATACAGTAAAAATTCTATTTGGCTTTTCACTGGGGGAGGTATAAGAACTCTGAAAATACAGTGGATTATTTATGAAGAAGAGCTTGAAAATAACATCCTAACACTTCTCTTCTGTCATCTAGAAATAAAACACATAAATATATACCAAAAGATATTTTTTCTGGAAAAAGTATAATAATTTAAGCATCAGATAGTGAAAGCAGTTTTGTGGTGTTTTTTTTTGTTTTTTGTTTTGTTTTTTTTTTTAGACAGAGTCTCTTTCTGTTGCCCCTGGTAGAGTGCAGTGGTGTCATCATAGCTCACAGCAACCTCAGACTCCTGGGCTCAAGCGATCCTCCTGCCTCAGCCTCCCTAGTAGCTGAGACTACAGGGAGGCCTGGCTAATTTTTCTATTTTTTGTAGAGGCGGGGTCTTACTCTTGCTCAGGCTGGTCTCGAACTGCAGTTTTGTGTTCTATTTGACACATCGTTAAGTTGTAGTCCGTATTTTGATTGTGTTTGCTTTCTAAATCTGTTACAATGTTAATATTTAATTTAAAAATGATTTATAAATGGTGCTTTACCTCAAATAATAATAGCGATAATTTATTATTCTTGAAATAAATTAAGCAGCAGGGGCCATTTGTTAAATGGAAGAAAGTAAACATTTTTCTTTGTAAGTTACAATTAACTTTAAACAGAGCATTAAAATGAATTTTATGACACGATCCTTAAAAGCATATTGATTTTAATTTAAACTTTTTTCTTTGTTAAGCCACAGAGGGCCCTGGCGTTCAGTATACCTGGCCTGGAATCCTGGCTCCGTAATGCACTAGCTGTGTGACCATAGTCAAGTTATTTGATCTCAGTTTACTTATCTGTAAAGGAGCGAAAGTAATGCCACCTGCATCTTAGCATTACTGTGAATATTAAACAACTTTAATCATGGAAAATATTTAAAATAGCATCAAGCACGATCTCAATTATTGTCATTATTGCCCCACTGTGAAATAGTTTAATTTTCCTGATTTTGATGAGATAATACATTCTTATGACAGAGTTTTATAAACCAAAAAGTCTAGGGAAGTGTCCAGCTGAAGATCTCTAATTTTCATCCTCTTGTTTTGTGAAGTGCCTCTCCCGTGCCTGACTCTGTGGCGCTGTCCAAGGTGCTGAAAAGGTCCAGCTACACTTTACAGTTACTGTTTCTCTCTATACAAAATATTTTTAACTCTTAACTTGAATCACTTGGGCTAGGGCATCTTAGGGTTAGTTCATAATTCTATGAAATTATCCGCTTGATGGTGGAAAGGCAGCAGGAATGTGATGGTGGAAAGATCTGAAAAAGTGGGTCACTCATCAGTTAAATAACGAGCCGTCTCTTATCTCACTTGCATAGAAATCACATTTTGTGTATTTTTCGTATTTGCTTGAGAATAACGGTTCCAATTTCTCAATTCAATTCATCAGATAGTTGGCTGTCCTGCCTGAGTACTTTGATCTGCAGTCACTTCTAAGGCCAAGGCAGCTTTGTCTAGTGCCAGGAACAATTAGTTCCTTAAGACTCTAATAAAGAACGTTTCACTTTGTTAGACACGTAAATAGCAAGTTTGTAGTTAAATGAACAAACAAATAAACACAGAGCATTTTCACACATTATTTGTGAGATTTTTGGAGGTCAAGGACTGAGTCTTAAACATCATTTTACCCTTGATAACTAATAAAGTATTGGCATATAGTGGGCACATACATTCTTATGTAATTGAATTGAATACTTATCTGATTTTCAGTGCTCAATGTGAAAGCCAGGATATTTGTCTTCATTGGTTATCTACTTTGTATGAAGACTTGGATGATGAATTTCTATTGGTGTGCCAAATTTCTGTAAAAAGAATGAGAATCAAATTATAGTTTGGATACTCTAATGCAATGGTGAGGGCCTAAGATGAAATGAATCTACCCGGTCAGTAATACTCACCCAACTGCCTTAGAATCTGTTCTTTCATCTCAAAATATTTATGTTCTTGGTCCATTTGTTAAGGATGTAATATTGAGTCCCTAATCACGTCAAGTCTTTCGTTTCTGATTTTCTAAAATTTCTTTCTTTGTTGTAGGAATCATATATGAGGAGAAAAACTCAATAATGAAACCGTAAAGAAAGAAATGATAATTTATGCAGGTTTAAATAGACTAATTTCTGTCAGTCTACACCAACAAAAACATATTCATAAAAGTTTACTCAATTCTGTTGTGAAAAGACTATTAAAAATAGTTGCATACTTTATTAGAGCAGAATATGAACATAAATGAATAGAATATTCATGAACACTGAATTCATATTTAATTCTTATATCTTTTTAATTGGTTTATAAGCCATCAGTACTCACAGGCCATATGAATAAAGAAAACACTATTGTAAAGTATTGTAATGTAAAATAATTCTTGGCTTCATGTTAATGAAGTGGCACGTTTTCCTTGGCAGTCACCCCACATTCTAATTTATGTCAGTGATACTTTGTCATTCAAATGATGATCTTCATCAATTTTTTTCTGACTTCTAGTCTGCTTTGTGACATAGGCTCGCAGTGTATTTTATTCTCATCTTATTTAAAGCATAATTTTAAAAACAGCAGTTTTAAACATACTAAAGAGTTAGAATATGTAACATAATGATGAGTCTTGGCATAAAACACTAAAACTTATTATTTGACTTGGGAAAGTAGGAATTTTGAGCCTGATTGGAAAACCTGATGAAATTTAGGAAGTCTTAGCACAGAATTGATGGCAAATTAAATCTAATCAATTTCACATGATTTTATATACCTGGTCATCCATAAGACTAACATAGGAAAATAAATTTGGTAACGTTTTAGTGAAAAATATAACGAGTTCCACTAATAAGAATCAATGTTTCAATATTAGATTGTAACAAGCATCAGTTATTGTCTTAGAATTGCTCCCAAATGAAAATATTTCTATTGGAAATTAAAGGAAGTCATTTTAATTTTTTTTTTATTTTAAGCAGTAAGATTACTTCCGTACTAACGGAAGTAATCTCCTTTTTAATTTCTGACCTGGAAAAGTAAAACGCTTGCTTTTAACTTTTTAATACAATGCTGGCCTTTTTTGGTAAGGAACCGTTTGCTAAAATAAATTGCTTTTTGTTCTTCTACTTCAACTTCACCTCCTCTTCCTCCTTATATATTTGTTATTCTCTTACTGTAAGTCAATATATAAATCGTGTGACACTAATACAGTGCCACAATTTAATTTAGTCATGGCTCATATACCATTCATTAAGAGGCATGTATTTTTAATGATATACCAAAATTCAAAAACAAATTAGGTGCATGAAAACTTACATTGACGTTCTCTCCTAGATCAATTTCAGTTTTTTAAAAAAGCCTACAATTTATGTGGTAAGAGTATAATATTTTCTCTGGCAAATAAATATCAGATCCAGAGCAATGATTCTGTGAATTATTAATGAAAAAATATGAAGCAGTCCTTGATCTGTTGTTCAAGTTTCTGTGTGTGTGTGTGTGTGTGTGTGTGTGTGTGTGATTTTTGTTTGTTTTTCAACTGTGTTCTCATCTGTGCACTTCATGAATATTTTTACATTAGCTAGTGCTAGACTTTTAAAAAAAAATGTTAATGACCTTAATACTGGAAACACT
>NW_012149374.1:779396-781190 GCF_000956105.1 Propithecus coquereli
GGGAGATTAGGTGTAAAACTTGTATTTCGAGTGTTGGACTCCACCTTCTTTGGGTTATAGTCATGGACATGGAAACTATAAATAGTGTTCAGAGTTTCCTCTAAGGGTATCTGTCTAGAATGCACTCGACCTCTTAGCTTGAATTCTGGCCATTTTGTGAGCTGTAGAACACTGAAAAATCGGCACTAAAATTATATTGGAAAGTTACATTGTGGGACCTGAAATAATGATTTTTCTGGGAGTAAGCCTTTATCAGCCTCTTAGAGAGTTTTAGCATGAAGTGTAAAAGGCATTGATTCCGTTGTATTAATATTTACATAAAAGAGGATTCTTAAGTGCTTGTACTTGCAATGTTTAAGAATATTTGGACTAGTAGAAAAATAGATTATTCTGTGACTCTCATTTGAAATTTGTAATTTGAATAATTCAGTTAGAACTACGATAGTCAGTTGAATCTTAGTAGGCTTGTAAACATTATTGGAACACTTAACTTATGAATTCATTTCTTCATATCATAGTCTAAATGTATTTGATTGCACCAGAATTTGATTATTCACTAAGGTCTAACAGTGAGACCATTGAAGTCTTCAAAAATATTAAATATATAAATGCTGTTGTAAGTGTTCGAAGATATTTAAATTTGTAACGAAAAGTCAAAGCACCCTTCAAATAAATTTATTAGATTTATAAGTAGGATAATAAGATGCATTTAGCTGCTTAAGAATTTAAGAAAGAGATGTATTTTAGGGTTTATACATTTTTTAAAAAAAATGAATATTATCATAGAGACTAAAGGAAAGCTCTGAATAGCCTTTTCTGCACTGAAAAAATTACTCTTGAGGGCACCCAAAACCATATAATTAGCAGAGAAGGTTCCTGGTTTTTCCAACAATGGGCATTCAGTTGGGTTGACTGATGGTGTTATTCAGAAGCCTTTAGTATTAAGGTTATATCTCTGTATAAATACTAATCAAAAACTCTGTATTAAGTCACAATAGGAGAGAATCAGAATATGTGGATTGGAAGGCAGAAGTTTCTTATAATCTTCAAACTCTTAAGGAAAGTAATGACTACTGAGATTTAGAACTCCTACTGTGTTTCTATTGAGAGACAAAACAAACAATAAAGCACACTCGCAAACACAAAGCCTAGAGCTTTTGTCTCCATGGAATATTTAGTGCTAATTGGTATATGAGTCTATATTTGAGGAAAAAATGGAAAGTACCTAGAGACTATTTTAAATGTATGTGTAATAGCAATACTTGAATGTCATTCAATTTATTATTGTCATTTACTCTGTCATTTAACAGAACGTCATTAAAAACATTTTCATACTTAGGTATTCTAAGAGATGGATATTGTATATATTCCATTATAAAAATCTAAACATATGCCGTGACTATAGGTGTTCTCCTGAAAACCATCATATTTCGCCCATATCATTGACTTCCTGATTTATCAATATTACATTTCCTCTCCAGCATGGCATGCATAGATAGTACATCTATAACACAAAGCTACAATGAGAAAAAAAAAAATAATCCTTTTTATCTACATAGAATGGACAGCAAAGTCCTTTTCTGGGAGTAGAGAGACAGTTCTTCCCAGTGTCTATCAGTGTTCACCTGGATGAAACAACATATGTGGATGGTTGCCTAACGAATACCCGTTAACTACTCTAAACCATTAAATGTGCTAGTATCTATCCCAGGATGAAGCCCAGCTGATATTCATACACCTGAATGGTATTTTATTGGCATCCTGTAAACTCAGTTGCTCTTCCCGTCCCCAACC
>NW_012149374.1:782585-785959 GCF_000956105.1 Propithecus coquereli
TGCAGGGCTGAGACCCAGAGAAAGAGAATTTGGGACATCAGCTTATCCAAGAGCAGAGAATATTTATCAGAAGCCCATTTAAGGAAATTAGGACAGGAGAACATCGTCCAATGTCACATACTTTCTGTGGTAAAGTCTGGCTTTAGAAACAGAAAGTTTAAGCTTATAAGTGGGGATGAAAGGACCCCTGTCCTCGGAGACATAGATGCTCAGGCTGAAAATCCAACTTGATAAATTGTACAGTTCTGGCCCAAATAGTTATTTTGCCAAGCTGAGTGACCCTGGGCAAATTATTTAAACTGAGTCATTCTTTCTAGATCTTATAATGTAGATAATATAGTAATACCTACTTCACAGATTGCATTAACGATCTGAAAAGTACCTAAAGCAGTGCCTGGTGTCCAGTGTAGGCAGATAGTGATCCATTTGAGTTCCAGCGTACTGTCTGCATTTTGCAAGCTGGTCCAGCGGGGGCCACTGCTAAGAAAACAACGCGATAGTGGCCTCTTCCTAATTTGTAGGAAACCTAAATTTGGCTGGGATAGTCTCAATTGACATTTTCTCTGAGATTGATGTTTCCCTCTGTTGGTGTTTTCTCTTATGTGTCTGCCAGCGGGTGGCAACATGTGATAACACAATATTTCAGTATTTTCTGCGATTCTTCCCAAATTAACAAAATTCTGAGTTTTTAACTATTTGGGCAAGTTTAAGTACCAGTGTCTGGTTTACAACACTTTGTGACCCAATGGATTCTTATTTTAGCAGAAGTCTCTTGAGGCCATGGGAAAGCAAAACCCTCATTCCTCAGGCTACGTTCTCTCTACCTGCAAAAGGAACGAGTAGACTGAAGTGCCTCGGAGTTCCCTGTCCTTCCCGGGAAAGGTGTCATTTTCGAGATATGGAAAGTATCTTTTCCTAAGACGCTTGGATGCACCTTTACTGAATTCTTGATTGTATCAAAGGGTCAAAAAAGCTCTCAGGCTGGCATAATTCACTTTTAGAGGTAAACAAAAAGAGATAGGGAAATTATTTTCAGTTGCAAGAAGGTATGATATATCCAATGACGCTATGTAGAGAGATGAAGGTTTCAGATTCAGTACTTTCCCCCCACAACCCACTCTCTGATCCTCGGTGTTTTCTTACCAAAGTTGTCTGCGAGATCAGCTCTCACTCTGGTGACCTGTATTGCTAAGCAGTAGCAATAGGCCTCTGGGGGCCCTAACTAACTCCATCCTTTCGCTGTGGAGAAATGTTTCTTCCTAGGTAAGAAACTAAGCATCTCCATCTGAGCTTATCTGAGATCCTAAAAGCCCTGTGAATGCGTGCTGATGGTCTCATTTTAAAGTCCCCAGTGCATTGTTGGAGGACATCACAGGCACACAAATCACTGTTAGAGAGTGCATTCTTCCAAACTCAGTCAGCCCACGTCTCTCGGAAAATTCATCCACTTTTGGCGGCTTTTCATGAAGGCTGCTTTATGGGGGGAAAAGAATCAAACATGAACTTTAAGTTTTTTGTGTTCCCTGTTGCGAATTCTTTGAAACCTTGAGCTTCTATCCGGCCAGACGAATGGTCCAGTGTCTGCTTCTGTTGGTGCCTTGCTGATGTATTTGGTCCCTCTGTTAAACCAGCGCCTATGCATCTCACCTCCTCCCCAAAGCCTTCATTGGCTACTCTTGCCCTTTCTTATAGAAGGGAATAGATACTAACGCATGTGGAAGTGCAATACAAATGTTCATTGTTCTCGTTAATTTTTAACTTCCCTGTGCAACTCTGCTACATAAAACGTTTACCACGAGTTAATTTGTGTATGTTCATTAATTACTGAGTGCTATTTTTGTCTTCCTATATTGTTCCGGATTCATATATTTTCACATATATATATATGTATGACTATATCAGTAATTCATACATTGTGATCGTATCCTCATGACGAGACTGTAAATGTTCTGAGTTAGGGGTAGGGACCAGATTGTATCTACTCCCTTGAGAAATGTTTAATAACTGTCAGCTTTTTATATGTCTCCTAAGACTTTGGCTGGTGGAAAATCGCAGGTTTTAGGGGCCTGCAGTCTCTTGTTGCTGTGACCCCCCCACTCTTGGTCACGGGCGTTTAGTTTTCTTGTAGCAGTAGACCTTGATCTAAAGTTCTGTAAATTTGGATCCAGGGCGTATTGTATTTGCTCTTCACTATTGTGGTTTCAAATGTAGCCACAAAGCAGAGAAACTCAGAAGACAGTTTAGAGTTCACAACCCACCTGTTATTGACCGTTTCACTTTTGCTAGTTTCAGTTATCAGCATTCAACTGCAGTCCGAAAATAGGTGAGTATAGTGCAGTAAGATTTTGAGAGAGAAAGACTATACTCACGTAACTTTTATTATGGTATATTGTTATAATTACTCTATTTTATTATTGGTGGTTGTCGTTAACCTCTTACTGTGCCTAATCTATAAATTATACTTTATCATAGGTATATGTATGAAAAAACAATATATATAGATATAGATATATAGTATTTGGTACTATCTATGGTTTTAGGTATTCATTGGGCTCTTGGACTGTATCCTCTGTGGATAAGGGGGGTCTATGGTACTTCAGTCTTTAATCCCCCCACCACTTCCTGGTGGTTCCTTGAATTGTGAACTTTGGGATACCCTCAAACAGAAGTAGGTTAGGATGTTAGTTGAGAAAACTGAGTATGTTAGACATGGGTCACTGGCTTTCCAAGGTGGTTCCTAGCCATTGACATCTCTCTGATTTTGGCTTAATGAAACTGAGGTATAAGATAAGGTGCCCATTTGGGCCATCATGAGACATGAGACAGGAAGTGGGTTAATGAGAAGACTCTAAAGAGTCTATATTAGATCTTAGTTGGGATGACCACAGGAGAATTAGTGCCTTATGCAGTGGAATCCATCATCTGATCATTATTCATCTAACACGAAGAAGGGGAGTAACCAGCAGGAAGCAGAAATTCTTCTGGGGGTTTGATGAGGGACCCTGTCATGTGCCAGTAAAGTTCTAATTCCAGGACCTGTTTGATTTACACGATGATAGACTAATTCATTAGTATCATCCATGCACAGGAAATTCTGTATATGCTGTATGTCCTATATATCCTTGCAAAATACAGAGTTACTTTTATTTTTCTTCCTATTGATTGTAAATTGACTTCAAAACTTTGGCTATTCATGGTTATTAGTTTTTTGGTGGTGCTTTTTGTTTTATTTTTTAACAGGGGCCTGAAATTACTGGCACTAGGCTGTGTCTTCCTTCTTAACTTGCTGCCATTCACAGAAGTATATTTTGGACCAAGTTTTGGAACAGATAAAAATATTTCTTAGAAGAAAAATATGAAATTAGTCATATGCT
>NW_012149374.1:786009-787143 GCF_000956105.1 Propithecus coquereli
TATCTATCCCAGGATGAAGCCCAGCTGATATTCATACACCTGAATGGTATTTTATTGGCATCCTGTAAACTCAGTTGCTCTTCCCGTCCCCAACCCTCACCCGCTCTGTGTTCTGTATTATGGTTTGGAGTGGTACCACTAGCCAATGTCTAAGGACGCTGTAGAAAAGAAACATAAAGCAATTTCTGGATGTTCTGTTAACATGCTGTTGTGATCTTTACTCATCTGATTACAGTGTCCCTTTTGTGAGGGCCTTTAAGGAGAAGTGGTTTCCTGCTTTCTGAACTTACTATCAGGAGCAATTGGGTTTCTTTTGAGCAGTTGATATTTTTCCTCTTAGTGATAATTGGTTTGTAAACTGATTAGCTTTCTCTCGTGGGAAGTCAGACTATTGAATCGTATGGTAAATAATGTGATAATACTGTTGCATCTGGCTCAGTTTTGATTCTGTTTTATTTTCTGTATCTTTATTCCCCTTTCCTTTGAGTTATGTTATCTTCGTATATTTTAAATCTAACTGGAAGCCACCTTACATCCATTTTGACAAAGGCCCAAGGGAAAAAAATGCATTAATTGTTGGACAGGCAGATGTTCCAGGGGAGTTGGAGAAAGCCTTGCTGAAGGCGACAGGGTAGAGGAAGAAGATGCGTGGGGCCTGGCCCCAGGCTGGCCTGGCTTTGAATTTTGTCTGCATCAAGTAAGCCTGGGATTTTGAATCAACTGTTTTGACTTCTCTGAGCTTCATTTAACTCACTTGTATAATGGGAATAGGGTTAGCTACATTTTCAAACCACCATGAAAATGTTAAAAAGATGAAGGGAAGTTTGTTAGACTGTCTTCATGGTATTTCAGGACTACACAGGATTAGGATAAACTTAAAATTGATCCTTCAAACTCAGATGGTTTTGAGAGTTTAATAGGGCACTATTAATAATTTGATGGGACAGTCGGCTTAAAATGAGGTCTAAGTAGAGAAGTGTGGTCACCTTGTCTATAGAAAACTATAAATGCCTTTACATTCACATAATGCTATTAAGAATCACCCTGTGAACATCTGTGCCCCCATAATATGCTGAAATAAAAAAAAAAGAATCACCCTGTGTGTGTATCTCTCTCTCTCTCTCTCTCTCTCTC
>NW_012149374.1:799593-829854 GCF_000956105.1 Propithecus coquereli
GCCAAACCAATGTACGCCTTCCATGTATTCCTTTATGACTCTACGTGTAATTCCTGTCTCTCTGAAATGTATAAAACCAAACTGTAACCCAACCACAGCGAGTCCACTTGCGAAAGGCTTCTTGGGTGTGGCTCTGGGCCGTGGTCCTCACAGGAGGCTCAGAGTAAACCTCTTTAAATTATTTTTAAGAGTGTGGCTTCTTTTCCATTGACAGAATTTCCTAACTTACTCCCTTGAGGTCTGATTGTTGTTATAAAGTAAATGCCTGGGATGTAATATAGCATTAGATTTGCATATACAACTCTATAGGTAAACGTATCAGAAGGTGATATATTAGAAGTAGCTGATCGTCTTTTGTAATGAGAATAGCATCAGGAAATTGTATGCTATAATGTAAATGCTCTTAGAAGAGATTTATAAGAAAGGGACACTTTCTTCACTGCTTCTAATATAGAAATAGGTGATGTTGTATGTATTTTCCTCACTCTTTAAACATATATTTTTGTTGAAAAGTAGATTATTGGATATAGCATAATAATTTGATTTGGTATTATTTCTTATCTAATGTTGAAAGGGATTTCAAGAGGCCTTTGCTTCACCCATCTCCAAATAATCATCCTCCAGACAGAAGGTGACTGAGTTTGCAAGTGATTACTGGAAGAAACATCAATTCCCCTATTCTCTTTTCTGCCCTACTGAAGTGTGGATGTATTGCAATCCTTGGTTTCAGACCCTTTGAACATTCCGTTAGCTCTTCCTACTGAACTGAGTGATAAGCTCTTTGGGGGACTTGGCTAATTTCAGTTTGGAAGCACATTCAATCTAAAATTACTCTGAACGTTTAGAGAATGTTTACCTCCTGGAAAGTAATCAGTCTGTTGCAGATATTTTTTTTTTTTCCTGGTCTTTATGGAAGGGCCTGATTGATTTTTTTTTTCCCCTTTCAAGTGACGCAGAATGAGTGTGTGTGTGAGTGTGCATGTGTCTGTATGACTGCATACATTGTACACATATAGACACACACACACACACACACACACACTCACACACTCTTTTCTCAAATTCATTCATTTTCTGAAATTAAATCAAAAGAAGAGAAACTCTTGCATTAAATAATCCTAGGATTAGGAAGATCAGTGGCAATAGAAATTAGAGAATGTGTGGATACAGGATGGAAATTTCTGGCCTAGTCCACTGTCCACCCTGCACTGGGGACCCTTTGATTCAAAGGTTTCCAATCTTTCAACTGTACTTATGCTTCCACTTGAGACTGTCAGAATTCCAAGGCCCCGTAGTAACACATACCTCATAAGAATTACCCGTGTCGACTACAGGAAAAGCACAAGAAATTTTTACTTGGTAATTTTGATATTAAAAAGGGGTAGCTAGAGCTAGGTAGAACAGTATCATTTATGGTTTTTGACCCATTGTAATTATTAATAGCACCTCCCTCTGTTCACTTTTAAAGTGTGTCAGTTTGGGTGATAAATTATAGCGTCACCATAGCTATGGATCATGACATTTTTCATCCTGGAGTCAAATTTTATCCTTTAAATATGAACTCTCTCAGTGGACCAAGTGATGTGTAGGGCAACCTCATGCATTTCTTCTGTTGGCTTCGCTGTATTGTCCCTCAACTCTGTGCCCTCTGCCAGCCCCAGTACTTCACTGGTCCTCTGCTGGCCTTTTCTCCCCCTCCATCAGCCTCCTGTCCTTCAGTAAACGTAGAATTCTTTGGAGGGTTCTGAAAGACTCTATGGCAAATAATTACCAAAGAATTGCAAAAGACGTTAACAAATTAACAACTATGACTCAAGTTTCAAAATGTGGTAGAAACCTTAAAACTGTTTTTTTTTTTTTTGACATCTTTAGGAAAATAGGAACCATGCTAGATTTTCATTCTTAATAAAATGATACATGTAGCCTTTACTATGTAGTAAGTGCTGTTCTGAGTTTCTTGTAAATGTTAATGCATTTAAATCACTAATAGTATTAGGCATAGATATTGTTATATGCCCTAATTATTTTTCATTTTACAGATGAAGAAACTAAAGCTCAGAGATTGATTAATTTACACATTAGAAGTAAGTGTCAAAGCTGGGGTTTAACCCATATAATTTGGCTCAGAAATCCATGATCCTGTATATTACCCAGTAGTTTAAAGCGTGATCTCTGGCCAGGATCATTAGGTTACATCTGTGACCCCACTGCTTTGGGAGGCTGAGACAGGAAGTGCTTGAGGCCAGGAGTTGGAGACCAGACTGGGCAACATAATGAGACCCCATCTTTACAAAAAAAAAAAAAATTAGCCAGGTGCGGTGTACCCCTGTAATCCCAGTTACTTGGGAAGATCGCTTCAACCTGGGAGTTTGAGGCTGCAGTGAGCTGTGATTGCTCTACTGCACTCCAGCCTAGGCGATAGAGCAAGACCTTGTCCCTGAGAAATAAATAAGTAAGGACAGTGTGATCACCCCAATATGGAAACATCAGCATCACCTGCAAACCTGTTGAATCAGAAACTCTTCGGGTGGGACCCAGCGGCAAACCCTGCAGGTGATCTGATGCTCACTCATGTTTGAGAACCACACACTGCCTTCTCTTAGGTTTTTTCACTAATTCATCTTTTATCTCTTTTTACCTTTATTTTCTTAAAAGTGTTCTATACATATGCAGCATTTATTTGCTAGCACTCAAGAGTTAGTTTAGAAAATTTGGAAAATTTGTAAAAGTGTGAAAACCAAAATCTAATTGGTAATAATTATGGTGATCGTCATTTTATAATTTGCTTGTATTTACTTAATATATTGTAAGCATTTTTTCAGCCATTGACAATTTAAAAATATTATTTTAAGTGACTCCCTGCGTTCCCAATATACAAAAGTTTTTATTTGTATGCAGAGTTTATTTTTTTTAAGGCCTTAAGTTTTTGAGATTTTATTGAGATGCAATTCACACATCATACTACATTATCTCTACGCTAGAAGGAATCTACAACTGAAGATAAAATAAAAATTCACTTGTTGTAGTTACTTTGTGAATGTGATCTTTGTATTGAATTCTTTAACCTCCATAGAATTGGTTTTGATATTAGATGTATACCTAATTTTTAAAAACAAAAACAATAAAACCCAGTAATTCACCCAAGGTCATTAATTGACTATTTCTTTCATTCCTTTTAATTTTTTGAAAGAGCCTAGCAAAATAACTGGATGTGGTTCAATAAATATTTGTTAAATGAATGAGTGAATGAATGAGTCTCATTAGATATCTCTAAATCTTAGAAATTTCTGGTCTTTTTAATGAAGGTTTCTATTTTTAGCTCTCTCTCTCTCTTTTTTTTTTTTTTTTTTTTTTTTTGAGACAGAGTCTTGCTCTATTCCCCTGGCTAGAGTGCAGTGGTGTCACCCTAGCTCACAGCAACCTCAAACTCCTGGGCTCAGGTGATTCTCCTGCCTCAGCGTCCAGAGTATCTGGGACTACAGGTGCATTCCATTGTACTTGGCTGATTTTTCTATTTTTTTGTAGGGCTGGGGTCTTGCCCTTGCTCAGACTGGTCTCAAACTCCTGACCCCAAGCGATCCTCCTGCCTTGGCCTCCCAGAGTGTTAGGATTACAGGTGTGAGCCACCGCACCTGGCTGGTTTCTATTTCTTGACCCGTTTCCTAACTTTGTAAATTCTGAGGTGGGCTGTTTGTTGCCATTGGGTTCTGTAAACCCGTTACCTTATCGGGGAAACCCAGTTTGTTCTCCATACCTCACGCCTTCTGGCCTAAGACAGTAGCACAGTGACTTTCATCACCACCATCATCATCATTTTCATTATCCTCAGAGCTGAGAGTAAAGGTTAAGGTGAGATTACTTAGTGCCACATCATCCTACATGTTCTCTTGTTCATCCTTTTAGTGGTCAGTGTACCACTGTATGAAAACTCAAAGCTTCCTTCTTCCCAGGGTGATGCCTACCGAGTTAAACTGCCCACCATTCCTCTCCCAAACCCTGTGTTTCTCCTCTGTTGTGTTCCCCCACCATTGAAACTTTCCCTGGCATGGTCTGTGTCTACTGTGTTCTGTCGTTGAAACTCTGCCCGTTTTCCCCAACTCATCTGATTCACGATTCGTCTCTTGAGTCTCAAACTCCCCCTCCGCCCTTGTGGCCTGTCCTCCCCCATGCTTTGGGAGTTCATTCATTAAACAAATATTTACTGAGCCCCTACTTTGCCAAAACAATAAGCAAAACAGCTTCCCCTCTTGCCCTTGTGCAGCTTATATTTTATGTGCTTGGGAACTGGAATTTCTTATGTATTTTAACTCATTTTACGTCGTCACGTTGTCATCATTCTTGCTTGTTTTGTGTACCCTACTGTATCAAAAGCGCCTTGAGATCGTCATACCCTCTCCTCCAGCCTTCCATCTCTGGTAGCTGGTTTTTGTGTTGTTGGCGTTTGTACCTGGTAGTTGTATAATATATTTTGGTCCCATCAAGAGCCTCTTGCATTATAACTAAACTGATCTTTAACATTTGCTCTTAATACTATGTGTTACATTCTAGTCTTTGGCCTTTTTCCTCCAATGTTGATCTGTTTAACATGACCTACCCTTTCTTTGCAACCATTGCAGGCGTTCCTGTCCTTAAAGAATCCATTTCGAATTATGGTCCTCCTATTCCAAAGCCTTTTCTGACCACTTTGACCCACACTGATCTCCAAAGTCCTGCTCTGACATTGTGTTCTGTCACTGCGTTGTAAAGTAGGCAGTGATGCCCTCCAGCAGTCCACACAAGGACCGACTCCCAGGGCATCGCAGAGCATCATCATCAACCAGCAGAGCTTCACAAGGTCTTGGTCCTCAGAGGACATTCCATGCTGGACATTACTTTGTCCTATTTTGGAACTATTTAGTGACACATTTTTTGTTACGTTTATATTATACTAGGCATGGTACCTCTGCTAAGTTGTAAGTTCCTTGAGGACAGAAAACGTAAATGAAACTTGTTTAGCTCTTCGTCAGATGTCTTATCTGAAAGGGCTGAATTAATCTGGATTGAGGAAATGCACAGTAACGCACATGCTGACTCACTAAAATGTCATCTCTGTCACTTCTGGAGACCGTGATTCACCTGTCTATGGCTTGGGCAGTACTGAGTTAGTTCTACCAGCGCAGAGTCTTGTCCTCAATAAGGTAGACAGACAACCACAGGCTTACGTGTGTTTTCCTATTCTGGGCACCAGCGCTTTTATCTGTTCGTATTACTGCTGTCTATTTATGATAACATTTAGATTGGTTGCTTTAGCTTACAACTTTAGGAAGCCAAAATGCTTTTGAATTTGTTTTGATTATATCTAATAAAATAATTTCCATGTGCCTTATGGCATAGGTGCTATTATTCTCCACTTTCTCTAGAGGGAGCTATATGTTGTTTATAAAATAGACTTACAAACAATGAAGATGAACTGCAGTAGCTTCTCAAAGTCATCTGTATTTTCTTCAGTGAGAAACTACAAATGACCCCCAATTTATGATGGTTCACCTAAAGATTTTTCAACTTGACCATGGTGAGAAAGCGATACCCATGCAGCAGAAACTGTGCTTGGAGTACCCATGCGACCATTTTGTGTTTTACTTTCAGTACAGTATTCGATAAATTACATGTGATCGTCAACACTTTATTATAAAATAGGTTTTTTGCTAGATGATTTTGCCCAACTGTAGCCCAAAGTAAGTGTTCTGAGCATATTTAAGCTGGGCTGGGCTAAGCTGGGATGTTTGGTAGGATAGGTGTATTAAGTGCATTTTCAGCTTATGATATTTTCAACTTAGGATGGGTTTATCGGGATGTAACCCCATCATAAATCGAGGAGCGTCTGTAGTGATAACCTTTTATAAAGACTGACTAGATGACTAAGTGAATAGTTCATTTACTAGCAAATCCTTATAAAATACTATGTACTGGGCATGTACTGATTTTAAGGTCTTTATATGTATTAAGACATTTAGTCGGTACAATGGTTCAATGTGTTGGGCACCATTATCTCAGTTTTATAGATGAAGAAACAGGCACAGAGAGGTTAGATATGTTGCCTAAGATCACACAGAAAGTAGGTGGTCGAACTAAGATTCTAAACTTAGAAGAATTGCTTTGGAGTTTTAATCTCTTGACAGCACACTATGTTATATCTCTGGTCTTTTGTATTCTTCTCTGTGTGCCCCAAAGTGTCTGAGCCCTGCTACAATGCGTCTTTCCTATAATTACTAAATATAGATACTTTTGTTTGTGTTGCTGAAATCTCTGTCTCTATCACATTAGGGTTTTGTGCTTTTGGTCTTTCTTGTCCTTGAGTTCTCTCCTCCAAATTCATGTTGTTCTGCACATGGAATATTGAAGAACAAATTTGAAGTTCCTTTGATGGGAAAGCCTCGTCCTGCTTGGAGGCAAACTTAAAGTGGATTTTGTGAAGCCCCTAACACTTCCTGTGAACCCTCCTCCCCTTGTTCCTACTCCTAGGCAATCAGCAGTAGTTTAGCTCATTCATTTCAGTAAAAGGTGATATACGTTACTTTTCCCAGTATGGGAAGCTCTTTATGGGGAAGGTAGTCCTTAGCCCATCCTCAGTGCCTGGCACATGGTAACCACTTAATTTTTGATTAATTAAAATGTGGATTAATATTGTGACTCACAAATGACCCATGCGAATTTGTTAATTGCTTAGAAGTTCAGTGAGTTTGTTTGTATGTGTGCGCAGGAAAGAAAATTCTAATTTTGATCATTAACAATCTCTTATCAAGTGCCTAATCACACATGTTGCTTTCCTAGTTACCACCCAAAGTTAGGTAAAAAGACACAGCATAATAGTAGTTTTCTATGAATTCCTTAAGATTGAAAGCACAAAAACAGTGTTGCTGATGAATTTGCACAAGACATGCCGAGAAAGAAGGGCATTACATGGAAAAATAAATGTGTATTACTCACTACCGTTCCATGAGCCACAGGTATTTATTGTCAAATGGACTTATGTGAAAGGTTTCTAATGGAAACATAACAGACTTACGGCCTCTTCAGATGGAGGCATTAGTATTCTGATCCAGGAGCTTCAGGAAGCATTAGTTTACCTTGAATATTTTCATATCTTTTTACTACTGGGGCCTTTTAGTATTGAAACAAATTGATGTCTAGAGTCCAAAAAAGCTGTTTAGTGTGTGATAGTGGAAAATTAACTAATGCATTTGTCCTGCAGGCTTCTGGCTCTTACACTTATGCAAAATCAGTAGAATACCCACAGCTTCTTTTTTTTTTTTTTTTTGAATGCCCAATATCTTCATTGGAAAGTGAGGAAATCTATTTAATTCCTGTCCTCGAATGAATGGCATAAGGATGCATTTACATTTTTATATGTGAATTTCTGTTCCTGTCTCCAGTAGCATTTTCTAGCCCTGAGAATAGTGAAATATCATCCCAGAATTCCAGACTTCTTTTTTAGTCCCGACCAACGTGCCCATCTGTGCGCCAGCTCCATCAAAATGGAGAGTTAAGATTTATGAAGCCAGTGTATTTTGAGGGCCTTGAAAAATGGGCGCGCTAAAAAGGAAATCCAAGGCGATGTTAACTTGGAAGTCCGTGGCATTGCCTATGAAAGCTCAAACTTCTGGCAGTCCCTGGTCGCACCAATTTAAAGGATTATAATTTGAGGCACGTACTGGGGGCCACCTTGACCACAGAGTCTTACAAGCAGGTAAGAGAGGAGCAAATCAAATAATAGAATAATTTTGTTTCTTTAACATTTAGTTTTAAATTTGTATCAAGGGAACAGGAGAAAGAGAAGAGAAAGTCCTTTGGCATTTTCTCAGTTATTTCTTCTCCTAATTGCTGTTTGGCCTAGTTCTTTTTTTGTCTGTGTTCACTCCTCTCTCGTAGGCCTCTTTGCTGCTTTGCCTCTCAAGGGGGTAGCATATTCAGGTCTCTCCTTCCAAATGTGTGTTTCTAAAAGGCAGAGTGAGACATCTGCCACCCACCCACTCTCCTGCCCACCAGGACATTCCTTATCTTCCTTTAGCTGCAGTGTAAAATTAACCTCCTGCCCACGTTCAGTAGAAGGGGTGGCTTTGTTTTTTCTAAGCTATCTTTTTCTTTTCTTTTTATTTTTCCCCCCTACTTCTCCTAATAGGGGAAAAATACAGAATCAGACAGAGAGGATGGTATACAAGAAAAATATTAATACAGGGCCTGTTTCCTTTTATTTGCATAGCACATTTAATCGCACATCAGACTAGGTTCTTGGAGTCCTGGTTTTGTGATCACCCATGTGATCTTGGAACCCAACAGACTTTCTCTGTTTTGCCTCAGTTACTTCAGGTTGTGTAGAATAGGAACGGGAGAGATAACCTGCAGCCAGCCGTGGAGGCTGCAGTAGCGATTCTTGAACCTCGCTAGCTGGGGGAGGGGAGCATCAGATCTCAGAAGAGGTTGCATGCGGGAACACGGCAGAAGGGAACCAGCAGATGGAGGCTTTCTGTTCACCTTGCTCAGAGATGCAAGAGTTACTGGGGAAGGGGATCAGAATATGCCACCCCCAAATATGCCACTTTGGTGTAAAGAATATTTTGAGCTGAAGGCAATTGAGAAAAAGCAAACACAGAAAGGGCTCTCTGCCCTCTTCCTACCTGCCTAAAAACAGGGCATAAATCTCCCTTTGTGAAGCTGTCTGTCCTCTTCCTCTTTCATATCAGCAGGAAGAGGACACCCCTTATCACCAGAGACAGAAAGTAGACACTGAGATGAGTCTGCACAAACCTTTTTAAAACAATTCTTATTTTCTGTTTGCTCATATATTTATCTTCTCATGTTTTACTGTCCCTAGAAGCCCAAACCTCTTTTCCTGTGTCTACTCACTTCTCCATAATTTATTGTCCTTTGTTAAAATGGTATATAAGTTCTCTAAACCTAACCACCCATTTGGGCTTTCATTCCTTTTCTGTGAAGCTCCTATGCATATAAAATTTAAGACATCAATAAAATTTACATGCCTTTCTCCTGTTAATTTTTGTCAATTTTATTCCTAGACCTCATTCACAGAACCTGAGAATAGAGGAAAAATTTTTCCTACCTGTCCTATGTGGGTGAGGAATTGTTTGTCATTTGGCAACTTCCCTTTCCTGACTCAGGCAAAATTCTCTGGAAATCATTTATCAACCTTTATCTCAAATGAAAATTACCTCTTGCCATGAATTTTATTCTTTTATCTAACAAATATTTATTGAGCGTCCTCGTGAATAGGCTTACTTTTTGTACTTATGTAGTTGACAGCCTAGTGGAAACAAATTTTGAAGCTCCATAGAGATTTTAAATTTGCTCTAATAAAAATTATATAGATAGAAGGCATCATGCTATATATCAACCTATCATCTGTCTATCTGCTTATATAATGCTTTCAGATATAAAGTGATCATTATTTTATACAGTATTAATAAATGTTTGACCTTGCTAACTGTAATATTCTATAAAATAAAATTTTTAAACCAGAAATGGATATTCTAATATCATATAAAAAGTACAGGGTGGCAGCTGTGAGGCCAATACACAAACCAAGCAAGTATATAGAGACTGTGTTTTCTAGCAGTTAAGTTAGACCTAATTGGCCTTCCTAATTCAGACACTTTTTATTTTAGGGGAAAAATCCACTTACGAAAAGAGGCAAACGTATTTCTGATTCACTGGAGGGAGTTTCATTAGAATGTCATATAGCATTACGATTCAGTGGAGTCTTCTGGGTTTTCCCAACATATTTACAATCTGCTAGACTATTGTTCTTCTTGGGCCTGTGGTTGTCAAATTTGAATGTTTCTGAAAATCACCTGGAGGGTTTGTTAAAACACAGGTTTCTGGGTCCCATCCCCCAGAATTTTTTGTTTCTGTAGGTCAAGGGATGAATCAACAATTTGCATTTCTGGATGTCACTGAGGATGCTGGTTAAGGGAACACACTTTGAGATCCACTGCTCAAGGACAGAAGAAGGTGGATAACTTTGGATAGAGTTAGTTCCTGTTTGTGGATGGCTAAGCAGTTCAGTATTTATTTGCAGATCTTCACTTCTGCCTAACCTTTGGCATTGTGTCCTTAAAGCACTGTGAAAATCGAGGGGTATGGCTCTCCCAGAAGGATTTTATTTCCGTGTTCCTTGTCCCAGCATTGCTTTGCCTCAAAGTCCAAACGTGTTAGGTGAGATAGGACCTGCCTGACCACAGTGGGCTGCGGGAGAAGTTATTGACGTAATTGACCTCATTTGTCAGAATATTTGTGAAAAGTCAAGAGTTGTTAAATGCAGTAGTGCCTCACTGCGTTGCAGGGGGATCTGGGCCTTCATGCTCCACTCCTTAGTGACGTTCTCTGGCCTATTACAAGAGGACAGTGGGAAACATGCTGTGTGGAACAGGCATTGGAACACTTTTGGAGGAGCTCCAAAATCACACCCACTAACCAGGGATCTCCCCTTCAACTGTCCTATCAGCTATAACCTAGGTAATGTATGAAATGCCTCTCCATGTGTTACTTTTAGTGCATTCACACAGCTTTTGGGTCTTGGCTCAGGAATTTATTAATGTGTGTCCTTGAGCAGGTTTCCTGTTGACTCTGACTGGGTCCCATTTTCCTCCTCTGTGGAGGGGAAAATAATACCTACTATTAATTAGGGTTGACTTGAAAATTAAATTAGATAACCTTGTAAAATGACTGGTATGTAATAGATACTTAATTCTTCTCTTTCTCTTTTTATCTTATTTTCTTAACATTTAAAACATTAAAAATCAATTGACATTTCCTGATTCTAAACATAATTGGAAGGATTTCTTGGTGTCATGATGTTTCAGAGTTTTCTTTGAGAGTCAGACTGGAGGCTGTCCCAATGTAAAGACGGTAAACTTCATATTCTGACCACTTACTGCCTGTATTATCCTTCACCCTCCATCTCAACAGAGTGGGAAGGGCCTGGGTCTGTCTGTCTGCAGCGACCATGGGTTCATATCACAGCATGTATCATTCCCCAGGTTGCAGTATGTTGGAATATGCCTTTGCAGTTTTGATAGACACTGGTAACTTACCAGATTCCATTGTGGTAGAACCAAATGTTTCCTTTTGTCGCAAGCCATTCAAGCTGTCTGGAATAGGTCCATTCTTTTGGTTTGGCTACTCCCTGGAGGCAGGGGTATGGAGCCAGATTCTAAGTGGGTGAGTTAGAGGAGAATTGGAATAGTTCTCGAGTGTCCCAGATCCCTAGCAAAAGGACATGACTGAGGGCGCATCTCTGCTGTTTCTGTGTGTCCCGGGCACTTACCCTCCGAGTCCCTTAGGGACCCACTTCCTCTCTATTTCCAGTGGTTAGCCCAATGTCCACACAGTAAGGGCTCAATGGTTATTTCTGAATGAAAGCGCTAATAGCACAATGATCTTGGAATTTCTACACAATCCCAAATGATCCATGAATTTCGTGAAAGGTTGGCAAGCAGATTTTCTGAAGACCTCCTTGAATTGGCGGTAAAGCGTGGAATGTCCTCTGAAGACCAAGACCTTGTCAAGCTCTGCTAGTTGATCAGCTCTGCGGTGCACTGGGAGTCGGTCCTCGTGGGGATTGCTGGAGAGCATCGCTGCCTGCTTTGCAGCATAGTAACAGAACAGAATGTTAGAGCAGGACTTTGGAGATCGCCCAGGGCAGCCCCCTCGTTGTACAGAGGAAGGAACTCACTTCCCTCCTGGGCAGACTGTGTTTTCTGGCCCAGAAATGCCTCTCAGTACCTTTCCCTAACTTGTAATGGACCCAGCAACGAGTTCTGTAATTTAGCACAAACGATCGCTAGGATATGTTCCACAGAGGGGCACTGCTAATAGCGATTCTTGACCCTGTCAGTTGCTTGCTGCCGAGGGTTCACACCGATTGGTAGTTGGAATCATGCTACCATTTTCTGAGGCCACCAGCACTGACCTGTTGGCCGTGGAACTCAGTCCCTTTTCCCTCCAACACGCAATCTTTAATTAATAGCATCTAAAGGAAAACAAGAGAGCAAGGCTGGCATGGAAGGTTCTCACTTGTGCCATTAAGGGAAACCAAGAAGCAGATCTTAAATAACGAGATCCTTCTATTTGGACAAAAACAGGTGCACCAAGAGCAGAGCTCAGGGATGATGGAAATGGCTGGGACACGTCCAGGGTCAGAGAGGTGCTCCAGAGGAAAGCAGTGAAATAAAACAGTGCAAGTAGTCTTTTTTAAGGCCAAGGTACCTTATGCAAGCTTCAGATTTTATAGTTTTTCTGTTGTTTCTTATTCTTAAGTAGCATTTTTATCATCAAAGCTTAAAAACTACCTTTCTTCTCTCTCCTTTTTTATGCCCTCTTGGCTTCCACTTCCGGATAAGTGTGGGGAAAACATTTCAGAAGGTCCATGAGCTGGAAGATGATCTCAATTGAAGTCAATGATTGATGTATTAATAACTCATTTTTTGCACCTGTTTTGCAGGGTGCATGGCCTGAGGAGAGGGAGGGTGGTATTGGAGAGGCTAATTCATCTTATTTCACAAGGAGTTCTGGTTACCTAGGGATGATGCCCTTTGGTTCCTCAGTGCAGACAGGAGACTGTTGCACCCATTCATTTGGAGTGTCTTGATCATTTAGATGAGGCTGGAGAATTTTAAGCAGCAATCCTAAGCCTCTAACCAGAAATGATAGTGTTGCCCATGACAAGGAAAAGCAGGCTGATAACATTTCAATTTTTAAATTCTTGGCCCCATTTTTCTTTCATGTTGAAATGTTATTGAAGTATAACTGCTTGCGGAACACACATTAATTCTGGAATTTGTGGTGAATCCAATCACACGTAGCTGAATTTGCTGGGCTGACTGCACAGGCCTTTTGACATTTGAGGCCAAATGTTCAAATCACAAAGCTGAAGGTCATGGCATGTATTAGACAGGGAAGAATTAAGAAGACGTATAGCCGCCGCAATTTCTAGAACCGTCTTTACAAATCTGTCACCATCACCAATGCATTATTCATCAGATTAGATGAAGGAAATGTTTGTTTGTTTTTGAAACGGGGCTTAGTTTTAGAGGGTGGTGGAGTCAATGCGTGCTGTCAAACGGGCAAGCATCTTATTTCAAATCTGGGTCCTTCGTGTTGCACTAATGAGCCTTGTGTTTTGATTTCTAACATGTCGTTGCATGTATTTTTAGCTTGAATTTTATGCCATTGGACAGTCTTTCTATAATGGAAAAACATTTGCATGAACATGGCTCATTAGGTATTTTTAGATCCACCGTGGCCTTTAGACAAGGGTAGCTAAACCGGAGGGTTCTATCCTGCAGGATTCAGCTCCATGATTCGTCATCTTTGGAAGTAACTAGAGATTCAGCCAGCTCATCTAAGCTAAAGAGCTAGTCTCTAAATGATGTGGAAGTTTGGCATGAAGGGAAAGGAAACCTAAGCTCACTTTTTACACACATAAACCCCAAAAGTACCAACTTGGGCTATCACCTTTTATTTACTCCCAGAAAAATGAAGACTCTTAACTGGGCAGTGGAATGCCACATACTGGCTTTGCTGCTTGCTTACTGAGCAGTGGGGATGGGAAGGGCATTGCATTTTTCGAAACATTCCTGAGGCTTGCTTTCCCTAGAAGAGGTTACAACCTCCCCAGGGAGACTTTCTCCACAGCTTGAGAGACATCAGAGCGGAGCTACTCAAGATTCCTCATGGAAATGTAGGTTAAAACAATCTGCACATCAGGAAATATTCCAGATGCTGCAACAAGACATGCAAAACCTGAACTTGTTAACTCGAAATGACACCGGGACCACAAAACCTCTGAAATACACAACGGCTTCCTCAAATGACTCAAAATCCCCTGGGTCGGTAAAGTTTAAACCCAGGAAATGGCAGTGGCTACGGTGCTAAACCACAATGCCAATTAATTTTTATTCATTGATTTTTGAGGGTATGTTTTATTTATCACTCCTGCGTCTTTTACCCCTTTTGTTTAGAGCATGATGCCGAGTTCTCTAAAGATTTGCAAGCCGCTCGAAGCCTTTGCACGCGTATTGGAGACAATTTTCCTCATCTACTGGCTGCTTCTCTGTTTTTCTCTCTCTGTTCTGGGCATATGCCTTTCAGGCTAATTTGAATCACCCTGCCCTTTACTTCGATGCATTTAGAAGGCTCATTTTTCCTCCCCACCAGCTACAGTGAATCACTCTGTTGATATTTTTCTAAGTTTCTCCATCCAGCGGTCTGTTTATTTGGAAAGCAAAAGAGAAAATTCAGTCCAGGTGATTTTCCTCATTGGCTCATGAACAGATCTTTACTTTGTATTATTTTACGTTTGCATTTAGGCAAATGGAGATTAGATTGTTCTAGGGATTGATTGCTGTACGTGACACTGCGTGTGAGCATGAAATTTGGTGGTTCTGAGAACACAGACCCCTAAATGAAGGCAATAGTATTGCCCATGCGGTGAGTTCGCTACCTGGGCAGGTAGCAGGAAGTTAGAGTGGGTTATAATCTTTGCCATGAGTGGTGATGGGTGAGTTACTCAGAGAGTGGGCACTTAATGAGAATTTTTTAAAAAATTCCATACCTGTTGTTTCTGTAAATGAGCTGGGGCCTTTTTATTCCAAAGTTCCCCATCTGGATTTATATCTCACCCTTCTGCATTGCTTATGCTCAGAATCTCCTGCTTCTCTGCTGTGCTTGGATGAAAACAGGCATGCTCAGGGTTGCACCTGGAGAGTTTCCATGATCAGAAGAAGCAAAGCAGGGCTCGATGCGGAGGTGGAGAGAGCTCGTTCATCACCTGGCAGAGGTGAAAAAATCCAATATACAGAACCGTGAATGGATCGTAACACTTAACAGTAGCAATTCCATTCCAGCCAGAGAAGAGGTACCTCCATCTCATCCTTTGAACATTGTTCACACATGCCTTTTAGCGCTGGAGGAGGACACAGGAGAACAGCAAGTTGGTACAAGCACTTCTTGTGGACATGTGGTTTACAAACACTGCTTCATCAATGCTCCCAGCACCCCAGCGAGCGTGGCTGGGGAGTTGCTTCTGCAGGAGAGGACAGATGACGGCACTCAGGAAACAACTTGCTTAGAGTCATAACCGTAGACCTGTGATAAGAATCAAAGTGAGACCTGTGGCCCCACAGAGAAGACTGAAAACATGACTAACAATGCAGGAACTGAGGAACCGCTTAGCAGGCAAGGTGCAGCCTGCAGGTGTTTAGAACTGGAAGGGTTTTTAAAGGTTCTTTAATCCAGGCCTGTCTTAATAGATGAAGAAACAGATGTCCTGGGCAGTTGCATGAAATCTGCATGAGCTTTTGGGTTTCCTTAAAAGCGGCTTTACTGCTTAGAAAAGATTATTTAAGGGCTACTTTCAGTTTGAATATTAATATTCGATTTATTGAAATTACAAATTCAAAAACCCAGTTTTTTCTTAAGCCTTTAAATTCAATTTACAAATCTAATTATTCTTTTACTAAACCCAGCAAATTTAGCAATCCCTTTTAAAGGGCTTTTTTTTACAACCTAGTTAATTAAATGGCTTAAATATTTTAAACTGCGCTTATAAATTTAATATAGTCTATTTTCTTTTTAACTACTTAAATTGTCTAACAAATAGACTTACCCATGTGCTTAAATAATACTTGTAAATCTCGTAAATTAAAGTTATAAATATGGTAGATCTTAATTCTTCTGCATGTTATAATATTATTTACAAATTTGGAAAAAAAAATTCCCCATAGCTAGCAACTTGAAATTACAGTCTTAAAAGTTATTCACTTATGCATCATTTTAAACTTGAATCATAAAGATTATATTTTTTAGATATTCTATGTTGAACTCCCTTAATACAGTATATTTAAAATACTAATTATAATTAGAATATTCTTAAATCTATTAATAAAAAATAATAATATGCTCAGACTGGTTTATTTCATTATTTCTGTACATTATTCTAAATTTCCCCGGGATTAAATGGCATTTTCGCCCAATAAGAGAAAGGGGATGCCATGCCAAGGGAAATAGGGTCCCTTTTCTAACGTGGATAAGGACCCAAAAGAGTTAGGATGGAGCAAATGACTTGATTCCTGCCAAAGACATTGTCGATAAAGTAGACACTCCAGAATTTAAAAAGGGATTTGATCTCATATCTCCAACCCCAGATTTGAGTAATACGGGAACCTAGTTTCTTGGTCTCTCATTACAAAGTTGTAACCATCTCTAGGCATGTAGCTAATTCAAGTGAATTTTTTTTCTTGTTGATGGTACTTTCTTAAGACACGGGATCTTCCCTTCTGGGACACTGCACTCTTACGTAATACTTCCAATACCTCTTTGGATTGGCTAGAGGTTGGATCTGTCTTTTGGCCAAGTGTTTCCTTTCTGGCAGGACTACAGCTTGCATAGGTATTAAAAGCATTTCCAATTGAATTTGTGTCTGCCATAGCACTGCCTGCATGGGTTCCCACACACTGAAACTATGTCCCATTTCTACCACCAAGAACGTACCCTGTCCTCTCTGCGGCTGCTTGCTGCATCCCAGGATGTGCTTCCTTTATTGGTACAACTATCAGATTTGTGAAAATTAGTTACAGGCGAGGAGGCCAATAGCATTTATGCAAATCTGAAGTCTCCAGGGCTAATATGGGAATACACCTGTTTAACAAAGTGTGTTAAGTATCACTTCTTCAAACTGGCTAGTGATTATATTGTGAGAGGCAGGACCTGCAATAGTTACTCTGGAGACAGACTACCTGACTTTGCCACCTGCCCACCTCTTAGGGCTGTGTAACCTTATGGGCGTCAGTGATACCAGCCCCATCTGTAAATTAATACTAAGAAGACCTGCCTTACAGCGCTGTTGTATGGGTTAAGTCCACTAGACTGGAAACGTCAGAAAGACAGTAATTTTATCTGTTTGGCTATTGTTGTATCCATAACACCTAGAATAGTGCCTGGATACTGTATATGCTCTGAAAATGTTTGCTTATTTAACTGAATGTACAGTGTTTAGACAGTGACTGATGGTAGAAAACGTCCGCTAAAAGTTGTTTGTTATTAGGTTTGACAACTTGTCCATAGTCTCTTACAGATTCCTAATCTTAAACGGGTATTAATTCATTAGAAAATAACTGACTAATGATTCCCATGGCGGTAGTTTCATACCTGAATACTTATTTGTCATAGGTGATATTACTGTCACCTAGACAAAAACTTTGGTAGAGCTGAATCATGCCAGCACGTGGGTGCCTAGGTGATTTGCAGTTTTCTGGGGTTGTAGGTCTTCTTTCTTATCCTGCTCTTACCTGCAGCTTCCATTTTGGCTTTTTTTTTTTTTCTTCCTTTCTTAAAGCCCTCTTGTTTCTGCTTTTCCTTGATTCTCTTAGTCTTTTCCCTTTATGTTCTTCCTTTGCCAGCTGTTTAAATAGAGGCAGTCTTAGAAGGTCAATCCTTGACTGTTCATGTTCATATTTCATCTAACCTTACAGCTGATAGTCCTGGCCCCTGGAGCTTTAAGTACACCTACCTTAATTCCTGACCATCTCCCAAGCCGTGGGGCCTGCACTGGTGTAGTGTCTACTATGTTCCCAAGCTCTGATGATAGCATACTGTTTCTCACACATTGAAAATCGAGTTATCTTAAAATCCTCTCCTCCCACTTCCAGAACCCTTGATGGTAGTCATAGTCTTACCTGTTGTGCTTTTACGGTGTTTTTCGTATCTGATTTTTCCTTCACACAGTGACCATAAGAGTTCAGACACTTACCACTAACCACCTAGGTATAGATGGTCTTCTGCTTGGACTCTCACCTTGAGTAGATACTTCCTCCAGTCTGCCATACTTAATGCTGCCAGGGTTATGTTCTTCGTGACAAGATCAAATGATGATTCTTCATGCTCAGAAGCCACAGAGGAGTCTCAGTTCTCTCATTTCCAGTTATATCTCTTCCATGTACCTTTGTTCCTGTGTGTGAAATCCAGTCTACTCATCGTTCTCATAGTGGGGTCTTCTCCATGGCCTCCGCAAAATGTCTTAATCCCTGAAACCTGTGAATATGTTAGATCCCATGGAAAAGAGGGAATGAAGGTTGCAGATGAAATCGAAGATGGTATTCAGCTGACCTTAAAATAGGGAGCATATCCTGGATTACTTAGTTGGGCCCAATGTGATCACAAGGGTGTTTAAAAGGGGAAGAGGGAGACAGAGGAAGGGAGTTAGAGGTAGATGTTATTTTGGAGACAATCAATGTGACACAGTGTAAGAAGGACTTGATCTACTGTTGCCCATTTTGAAGATGGAGGAAGGGGCCGTGAGCCGAGGTATATGGGTAGCTAATAGAAGCTGGAAAAGGCAAGGAAACATTTTTCTCTAGAGCCTCCAGAAAGAAACACAGCTTGCTGACACCTTGATTTAGCCCAGCGATACCCACATGAGACTTCTAAACTACAGTACTATAAGATAATGAACTTGCGTTTTAAGGGACCAAGCTTGTAATAGGTGATTTGTTATAGCAGCAACAAGAAACTAATACACCCACATTTGTGCTTTTCCTAAAACTGATCATAATGTTAGGAATAATCTTCCACTTCACACTGACTTACTGTGGTCTGATAAAGACTTCAAGGTTCAGCATTAATCTCACCTGCTCCAAGATTTTCCAGATTCTTGCAGTCAGAACTCATCCTTCTCACTCTCTCCCAGGGTTAACTAAAACCTTATGTTCTGTATCAGCACTTTCTCTCTTTTATTAGATACCTGTTTATGTATGAGAGTGTTTAACCCTGGATTTGAGTGCCCAGGAAATTAAATTTATATATAATTTATCTTTGAATTCCACAACAATATCTAATGCAAAAGCTTTGCATTCGAGTCAGTGCTTTTTGAATCAAATTGTGAAAATGCAACACATTGGAAATGGTACTAAACTTAAGAGTCCTAAATGCCCACAAGATGGAGATATTTCCTTTAAAAAGTAAGTTCTGTTGTCCCATAAGATTATTTCTTATTGACCCCCTTCAAAAATGGAAATTCAGTTTTTAGTTGGAAATGAGAAAGAGTTTGGATTTCAACAACCCTGTATTTGCAATCATAATTTAATATTTTTTTCATATTATAATATGAAAATTTCATTGATCATTTAAAAATAAAGGTAGATATGCACATATTTGAAAATGAAAACAATATCAGGACTTGATCTACTGTTGCCCATTTTGAAGATGGAGGAAGGGGCCGTGAGCAGAGGTATATGGGTAGCTAATAGAAGCTGGAAAAGGCAAGGAAACATTTTTCTCTAGAGCCTCCAGAAAGAAACACAGCTTGCTGACACCTTGATTTAGCCCAGCGATACCCACATGAGACTTCTAAACTACAGTACTATAAGATAATGAACTTGCGTTTTAAGGGACCAAGCTTGTAATAGGTGATTTGTTATAGCAGCAACAAGAAACTAATACACCCACATTTGTGCTTTTCCTAAAACTGATCATAATGTTAGGAATAATCTTCCACTTCACACTGACTTACTGTGGTCTGATAAAGACTTCAAGGTTCAGCATTAATCTCACCTGCTCCAAGATTTTCCAGATTCTTGCAGTCAGAACTCATCCTTCTCACTCTCTCCCAGGGTTAACTAAAACCTTATGTTCTGTATCAGCACTTTCTCTCTTTTATTAGATACCTGTTTATGTATGAGAGTGTTTAACCCTGGATTTGAGTGCCCAGGAAATTAAATTTATATATAATTTATCTTTGAATTCCACAACAATATCTAATGCAAAAGCTTTGCATTCGAGTCAGTGCTTTTTGAATCAAATTGTGAAAATGCAACACATTGGAAATGGTACTAAACTTAAGAGTCCTAAATGCCCACAAGATGGAGATATTTCCTTTAAAAAGTAAGTTCTGTTGTCCCATAAGATTATTTCTTATTGACCCCCTTCAAAAATGGAAATTCAGTTTTTAGTTGGAAATGAGAAAGAGTTTGGATTTCAACAACCCTGTATTTGCAATCATAATTTAATATTTTTTTCATATTATAATATGAAAATTTCATTGATCATTTAAAAATAAAGGTAGATATGCACATATATTAGAATGAAAACAATATCTTTGCCTCGTGGGACTTCTGTAGACAGCACAACTGCACGTTCCTAAGCGCGGTATAGGCCACTGATGGATTGTGTTTCATTGAGCAGGGTTGTATCATGCAGTACACTTTCTGAATTCCTTTGTGCAAGAAGTCAGGAGAAAGTGGGGGGAAATTGTCCAGCTAGCTGCAACTTAATTTCACTTTTCCTACTGGAATAAAAATTAAAGTAGAGGATGCTCTCTCCTTGTCTCTCTTTGACATGGGGTGAAATTCCAGGTCGCTTGAACACATACAGATATAAAATTAGCTTGTGAAGACATTTATGATGTCTTGCGAAGCTTCCTCATACAAGCAGGTTTTGAATGTGAAAGTTCAGAAATCCGTATTTCCTCACCAGCCCTTTCTTAAGATGAATTCCTTAAAAATTGCCTGCAATGCATGTGCCATTTTTCTTTACATTAAACACTGGATGGATAGTTTGCAATTTCTAATGTCCTTTCCTGGGAACTCAGCTGAAGTTACCTGTTCTCTTCTCAATGCTGAATTAGTCATGGCACCATGTTCTGGGAAGATGAGGATGTGGGAAGTGTGTGGACACATCAGGTTCATTTCAAAGTGGGTGGATTGACAGTTTGAAAGCACAAATTAAGCTATGAAGGCAGGGTGGAAGATAATTTAAATTCAGCTGAAATACATGAGGTTGTCGGAGTCCTCCTCTTAGGTAGGCACATTAACGTTCAGAGCAATCCAGGACCGTTTTTTATATCTGAAAGCGTCTGTGCCATAATGAAACTATGACAGACAAAAAGATCAGACTTGTTTGAGTAACCCATCAATAACTGTCTGCAAATATTTAAAGAACTTTCAGATAAAGAAGAAAATGCTTTCATGCGATGTGCACTGTAGGGCAAAACTAGAACCTTTGGGCAGATGGTGGGGTGAGTTGGGGGGCTGTGGATTTCATTCAAGATCACGAAGCATTGTCTCACAACAAAAGCTCTGTAATCACGGGCTGTGCTTCTGAGAACTGCAAGCTTTTACCAAAAGGCTGGGCGATCACTTTTTAGTAAAAGGTTGGTTGAGAAGTAGTATTGGATGATCACCATGATTTTTTGTTTCCTACCAAATCTAAAATTCTGTGATGTTATCAAAAGGATATACAAACACTCCCTGTGTAAATTCTTTAAGTTTCTTTAAATGAAATCCAGAAATGCATCAACTTTTTCCTTAAGTATAACAAGCCAAGTTTATTATTATAGCATATATTTACCTGCTGTTAATTTTAATCAGATAAATCCCTCAGCATCAAAACCAAGGTAGTGCTCAGAATGCACTAGTTGATGAAACTCTGAACCTGGAAGTGTGCTCGTGGGGTAGGGATTGCCCAGCATTGGAATGATGAAGAATTATTGAAACATGTGACAGTGAAGACTCAGATGGAGTCTTTGTGGAGATAGGAAAGTACTCTTGACTGGTCACAAAGACAAAGGCCACCAGCTCCATCGACTGGTATCCTTCTCTTTGTTTCGCCTGCACTCTTCAGGGAAATCAAAATCATCTTTCATGGTGGCTGAAATGATTCATGTTGTAAAAGTGGGATTTCAGTACTCCTTTTTTTCTCCCCAATGAAGGAGAAATGAGTTGTGAGATTTGGATATGAGGTCTCCAGCTATCCCTAGACAGCTGGGATCGTCATGGTGGTCTTGGTATTGCCCGTGTCCTCTATCTCCTTGAGTTATGACATTCATGTGTAAATATTGGAGGTCAAGATGCTCTATTTTTTAAAGTTATGTTACAACTCGAAATGGTGTTCAGCAGTAACAGCTTCTTACCTAGCCAGTGGCAGCAAATTGCTCTGGGACTTTTGATCTTGCAAAGTGATTGGAGTCACAGTTAGCTGTCATTCCTGACTAGCAACCCATGGTGTCATTGAATACACCTCCTGGCAAAGAAGGTGTGATTTCCCTGGGACAGTACCGATGACTTTTTAATTAGGATTCTTCTCAGCACTGTGCATTAACAGGTGGGTTAGAGGAAAACTGAGAGTGTGGGAATGCTTGGGAGGCAGCAGAGCTCTTGCTGATTGGACTTAGAAATGGGAGGAAAGTGGCCAGCGAAGCCTCACGATGAAAATAAAGAAAATATTCATGCCGTGTGGAAGGTGGGAGTTGGAGAGGGTGGTAGCTGATGATGCGTGATAATCTATTATTGCACCTTCCTCAGTAAAAGTGCTCTCGTGATAGGATAGGAGTGATTAACCTATTGTGATCAGAGAGGAAGCAAGTTTTATGAACAATATACATGTATCAGACCTGCATAGATAAAAGCTAGAACTTTCAGGAGGATGTATACTTATACTGGTTAATATTTGGTGTCAAATATATTGATTTAAGCTCAACCAATTTGTTTAGGTTCCATGAGTCTCATTTTCTTTATCTTTAAAGTGGGAATAGTAATACCTGCCTAATGGCATTGCCTTCAAGTTAAAGTAAATGGACGAATGCATAGAAAGCACTTAGCCTCGTATCCATCATCTGGGGAGAGTTCGATAAATAGAGGTAAATAGGTAAATAGTATCTGCAGAAGCAAAGCTAAGGAGCCCATAGATTACCAAAAACACTGTCACCCCTTAGCAGAGCAGCCCGTATTGAGTGCCTGCATTAAGGAGGAAAGGAACTGTGCAGTCTTGATTTAAGAACTTGCTTTGCTTTGGAATGCCTACTTAATACACTGTCTGTGCCTTACGTTCTCTACCTTTCCTGGAGCTTGATAACGCTAACTTCTCACTTATCTTGCAGAGAAGCAAGAAAGGTAGATATGAGGAATCTATGGAATATTTCCATTTGACCAAAGAAGGGCACTTAAAGGAAACTATCACGCATTTCCCCAAGAAGACCTGAATGATAATATGAGGTTTTAAGTTCAAAAATCAGATCTCCTGACCCCATTATGACATTTATGCCTAACATATATATCAGTTTTTGCATCTTAAGAGAGAGGAAGAAATATCAAAGTATGACAGGAGAGCTTTAGGTATATGGCAGAAGCCCTTTCTTGGCTGTATGGGAATGAAGGAAAGGACCCTGAGACTTCTGGCCCTTCTCGGATGGGTACAGCATGATCAGCATCCTCTCCTTGTCTTTTGGGCACGATTGATGAAGGATGTTGCAACAGGGTGCTCAGCAAATCACTGGTCTCAGTACATGCTTGTACACTTTCGTTTTGAGTGTCTCTCCAGCAGAATATTAAATAGAATCAGGAACAAACAGCCAGGGGCTAAGGACAAAAAAAGTAAATAAATACAAGTAATTATTAAGAAGACTATTTATTTATTTAATTATTATACAGCTCACTGAGGCATGTACTAACGTAGGTCCGTGTAAAATGATTTGGAAGCACCACAAGATAGTGTTGGGGGTTAGAGAGAAAGACTCTTCATTTGAAAGTAGGGTTTTGTGACCATAACATGGTAAGATTCTATGTAATTTATTAATATAGCAAGCATTTCCTGATCTTCTTTTCTTCTGGTCATGGCGCTTCATTGGCCTGTGGGAAATTGGTGGTGGATCCTGGTGTTAAGGAGGCTGTGGTCTAGCTCGGGAAGGAAGATTTACACATATATACGTGGTGTAAGGAATTAGCACGGAGTTGGTAGGGCACTGACTGGCAGGGAACAACTCAACAACGCTGAGTGGGGACACAGCCACCAAGGCCTTGCATTGCTGGTGCGTATGTCACTAAAACACACTTTCGTAGAGGTTATTGTCACTTAAACTTTGCAACAATGACTTGAGGTTGAGTTCCCTTTTGTAAATATGAAAACAAACTCAAAGAGATTTAAAGGTTAGTCTTAAATTCACACAGCGAGTTATTAGGGATTATGGAGTTTGAACCTGATTTCTCGATTCTAGAAGCAAGGGGCTGATTCCTGGATCACTGCATTTATGCACCTCCCCACCTGGGAGCTGTTTTGTTGGGAGGTAACATTCTATGACCTTGCTCTGCAGCTACAGGTGACAGATAACGTGGAACCACTAACAGCCTTGTCATCTCACATTCATTTAAAATCCCCAAGATCCAAGGAATGACCATTCCAAGAAATTTTGTAAGGAAATAAGTACCTGTGTTGATTTACTTATGTCATAGAAGGTTTGTTGAAAAGATTTCACAGGAATAGGAAACTGAGGAATTAAACAAAGTACATCCCCATCTCCTGCGATTGGAAGGCACTGCACAAAGCTCATAATATTTTAGCTACGAAAGCATTCAATGAAGTCTATTATAATTAAAATGAATTACAACAACATTGTAAACCAACACATATAACCTTGGGAACAAAACATTAAATAATTTTTACTGTATTAACTCAAGTTCCCCAGTGGATCTTAAAGAAATTAATGCCATTACATCTTTCTCTTGTTAGTGTCTTTCACGGGTTTCTTTCCCCCTCCTTCGTGGTTAAGAAAATTAATTTTCCAAGATCTAGCAATGTTATTGTGATGCAGTGGACCACAACCACTTTTTTATGTTTCTCTTAATGAATTACACAGACGTATACTGGTAGAGACATCTTTTGCCTGATGGCTATTGTAGAATGTGGTGTTAGGTGAGTATTTAAAGATCCACTGAGTTCTTAAAAGCGGAAGCCACCATGACCATGAAATACATTAATGCCTTATGGTGGTTTACTGCCAACCATTTAATGACTATGTAAATCAAAACAAAACAAGTAAACATCTCAGTGTTTTCTTTGGGATTCAGTACTGGCCAGGTAAAGCTGTTGTATTTTCTTAGCCCCTATCTTTAAGGAGTTAAGACAACAAGAATAAAATGCAAGACAGTAAGACAGCCCTCAAGAATGTAGTATTTGAATGAAGTCTCTACTGATGCAGAACCTAGAGATTGAATCTGTCATGAGAAGGCAAAAAGAGTCTTGAGTTTTGTGAATTTAGACAAGATTTCCTCAAAAGAATACTTCTTATTCCCAGGTCAGGGAAACTGTCAGAGTGAAGGAGAGTGTTATGTGTGGGCTTGTGGACAAACTCAGGGAGCCCCCACTGTGGGGAGGGGAGAGGGTCCGACCAACATCAGTGTAGGAGGGCAGCCCACAAAGTAGGGTGTGATGAGTGATTCCCATAGACATGAGTGGGTTGACTGGAAGAACAGGAAATTGATAAGTAGTCTGAACCGGAAATGAATGGTGGAGTGGGAGGAAGTTAGAAAAAGATCTATTTAGAAAGACACTCAGGAAAAAAGCAAGGCGTTTGATTCTTAATGGAGGATGCCCTGGTAAAGCAACCAGGCAAACTATAACTTTGCGTTTTTAGAGGGAATTAAGACACAGTCTGATACGAATGACAGCATGTTCATGGGAAGGGATGTGGGAAACAGATACCATTCTGGGGACAAAAAGAAGGCATCCAGTCCCTATCACCATGAAGTCCCTTGATACGTAACAGAGGGAGAAAATGCCATTTTCTCAGAAACCCTGAACCAAGAATGCATTTCTTGAAGCACAAAAGGGGAAAAATGACTTGCTAAAAGTCACAGAAATATTTAGTTGCCAGGAAGAGTATAGAACCCAGGTTTCCTCTCACCATAGACCTTTTCATGATGATACTTGTCCTGACATAGGATTTGTGAGCAGAGTGTGAGGATGCATGAAAGATGGAATATAAAGACATTGAGTGAAAGGCATTGCCTAGAGGCAAAGTGTCAGAAGCTGACTTTTGTACAGGTGGCACGAGGTGGAAAAGCACACATAGGGAAGACCAGAGTTGGGGTCTTAACAGCCTGACTGGGCAGTGAACCAAGTAAAACAGGATGTGAAAGTCATATCCAGGTTGTCAGTGGTAGAGTGTGGTGTTTCTTTAGATGTGATTGCCCTGACATTGGGCGACAGGACTTCGAAGAAACCAACAAGCCAATGACCTCAATTGCAGGGAAGGTGTGAACCTCAGTTGACAATGTGGGAGGAACAAGAGACAGTGTAGTATTTGGAAACAGGCCTATCAAGGTCATCTGGGGATGACCCCGAGGGAGAAAAAATAAAAAGGCAACACGGAAGAAAAGAACTAACTAGAAAAGTATACTACAAACCAGGGAACCCACATTTATTCTATAAGGTGGCTTCCACAAGGACAGGGATTTTTATAAACTTTACTAACTTCTGTATCAACAATATTCAGAATAGTGGCTGGTATGTGGGAGACATTCAGTAAATATTGGGTGGGTAGGTGTCTGGGTAGGTGATGAGCAAATCACTCATGTACTTTTTCCCAACCACTGTTCATTGTCACTCACCCAGAATTAAAAGATACGTCTTAAAAATACTTTTAAGGTGAAAGAATTGTGTTTACAAGCTCAAGATCCCCCTACAGGTCCAAGAATGATAGGAAGCACATCTAATCTTTCACCTTAATAAGTCAGCATTCTCAGCTGAGCACACTGGTGGAAGGCAGAAACCATCAGGGTAATAATTAGATTCCATTTGTTTTGGAGCATTAAGAACCTGTCATGTGTGCACATAGTTGACCCTGTCATAGTAATATTTTGGGGTGCATGTGTATGTGTGTGTCTTAGTTTATGTTGCTGTAACAGAATACCTGAGACTGGGTCATTTATTATGAACAAAAATTTATTGGCTCACGGTTCTGGAGGCTGGGAAGTCCAAGATCGAGGAGCTGATGTCTGGTGAGGGCTTCTCACTGTGTCACTCCGTGGCAGAAGGGCAAAAAGAGGGCAAGAGAGAACAACAGGGAGCTGATCTCATTCTTTTCCAAGGAACTCCCTCCCACAGTAACAACATTAACCCATCCATGAAGGCAGTGCCCCCATCACCCAAACCCCTTCCATTACCCTTTGCCTCCCAACACCACTGCATTGGGGATCAAGTTTCCAACACATGAACTTTGTGGAACACATTCCAACTATAGCAGTGTGTGTACAAGGACTGTAGGATGTTTGCATCAGGATGCTGAGCTGTGCAGTATGTTCATCAGAGATATTACCAACTAATTTTTCCCCTTACATTCTTCTACTCACCCCTTTCCTCATTATTCACCACAGTTTGTTCTTAACACTGTCTGCTTTCTGATCCTTAGTATATGCAAAGGCAAATGAAGAATTGCTCTTCTTTGTTTGACATTCTGTTTTTAATGACTTTCAATTTATCCAGCTACCTCAGCAGAACACCAGAAGAGAATATTTCCTCCTACCCAAAGTAGGGATAGCAACTGTTGAAAAGTGAACTGTAGAAATATTAGAAAAAGGCCCTTCCAGATACCACATGTATGCTAATTATTGTATGTAATAATACTGTTATCATGGCAAAGTTTGTACACATTGAATATTCCATGAGCTTCCTTCCCTGTTTTTCCTGGTCACCCCGGCTTATAAGGGCGAAGCTATGGGACTGGTTCTGGCCGTTGGACAGGAGTGTGGTATGTTACTTCTGGGCAGAGGTAGTTAAAAGCCAGCGTGATGCCTCACGTCCCTTTCCCCGCCTCAGCAACCTTGAAGGCCACATGTTGGGATGGTGGTGTCGCAGGGTGGCAGGATTATGGGTCCCTGGGTCCTGGACAGAGGAGGGCCCCCTTGACCCATTAGGACTTTATGTGAGCAGGGAATAACCCCTCATTAAATGAGGCCACTGAGATTTCATTACTTGTTGGAGTAGCTGAGATAAATTCCCCTAATAACTTTTTATATAAGTCTTTAGCGAATAAACCACTTACAGTGGTGGGAAGAGGCCCATCAGCGGAGTGAATCATAAAACTCCCTTTATCTGGGGGAGTTGATAATGTGAGTCTCAGTAGGTGAGGTCATTCATTGTGTGAATCACTTAAGTTGCAGGAGATGAAGTTGTAAAGAGGAAATTGGGACTGGGTTCAGTGGTCCTCCCCAGAGGGGTCTGGAAGGCTTAATCTGGGTCCTTAGTGTTTGGGGGAGTAGGAAGGAATACCCAGGGATAACGGCAAGAGCGTTTTGGTGGTTTTCATTTCGTTTTGCGTGCTTTCCTTTTTCCCTAAACTTTAACAAAAATATTGAATAAACAAGTAGGGACTTACTTTAGGAGTCCAGACTTGGTGCTATCAGTGTCAGTTAAACTGAGAGGACTCTGAGACCGTGAGAAGCAGGAGGGCCAAGTCTGGGTCTGCTGCACGTTCGTTTTTCTCCCAGCCTGCCCTTTCTTGCTAGACATGCCCAGAGCAGTCACGCAGGCCCAAAGGTGATTTAACAGCAGTCACCACAGCCACCCAGGGCCTCACCACCTCCTTGCCTGTGCCAGCTTTGCTCTGAGACTCGAACTTCATGCTTCTCTGTACTTGTGTTCTTGGCGTGTGCATGAATTTCAGTGTTCTAACCTACACAAACTCATCTTATGCCTCTAGCCCTTCCCAGTGACCCCCCGCCAAGGGACCCCAACCAAGGCATGGCTGCTTTTGGCAGCCCTGGCCCCTCTGAATGAGTGTGAAGAGGAGAAGGGGGTGGAAGGCAGAGGTGGGCACCCTCTTCCAGTGCCCGAAAACCTGTTTTGCATTTTGTTTTAACACGGGGTTGGGGACAAGTTGGTATGGATCCAATTTTTTTGTTTAATTTCAGTTTTTAAAAATTGCAGCATAAATACATGCTGTTGACACTGATGACCCTAATGACTCATCCCCATATCTATTCTGTGCATCTGAGGGGGGATTGCAACCCATATTATACTCAGAGAGGTATCATTTTTCCCTACCATTGAACATCTGTAAGCACAGCTGGCAGAGGCTAGCACTGTCATTTGCAGCTGAAATAAGGAGTGTAGCTACTAGACTGAAAGTTCTTTGAGGACAGTGTTTCTGCCCTCGTTGACTCCCCATCATCGGATAGGATTTTGCACACAGAAACGCCTCAAATAACATCTCTTGCTTGGGATTTAAGGCAGTTGTACTGTGTGTGAGCTGGAATACTTTTTTCTGGCTCAAGCCTTCTTGCCGTCTTTTGCTATTGGGTTAGGGCAGTTGTTTCTGAAATTGCCTTTTAACAAATCTCAAATGAGTCTGCCGCAAACAGAAGTTTGAGAACCACTAAGTTGGGCCCTGGGCCTTTGTACACGTACTGGAATAGGCAAAATCCCAGTCATGACACCTGAGTCCTAGTCCTGGCTGCACTGTGAAATCAACTCAACAAGTAGGTATTAGTTTATTCATGTAGCTATAAAGACGTCCTACCAGATGCTTGCTGAGTTCTCTTCTCACTCTGCAATTTGATGAATCTACCTTTCCCTTCATCTCAGTATTTTCCCAGGAGATGTTTTGCAGTATCGCGTCTGAAGGCCAACAAGGAGAAAGAAGATACATGTCTTCTGTGATACAGAACATAAACACTCTCTGGCCTTGACTCTGAACCTCCCCACCGGGGTCAGAGCAGTCAGTGTCCATCCTCAACTCTGCCAGGAACGAGTGTCTCCCCCTCACTTATCCCCAAGCGAAATTTCCCTTCTGTGTGATCTCCCACCCTGCCTTCTGCAAGGCCACTGTCCTAGATTAGCCCTGAGTGACGTTCAGACCTCTCCTGAACATGAAGGCAGCCACTGTTGATAGCAGTCCAATCCTGTTTATTTTTTTTTTTCCTCAAAGCTCAAGCTGGAAAATAAATGAAGGATTTTGCATATGTATCTTTTCATTTCTTTCGAGCTTCACAGCTTAGGGTCTGGACGTTGAGTTGGATTGCTTTGATCACCCATTCTGGCATAATTCTGGTTTCCATTCTGTTCCTTTTCTTTTTTTTTTTTTTTTTTGTCTCCCCTTGCTCCTGGATCCCGGCCCCTCTCTGCAACGCCTGCATCTCCGTGCTTCTGTGATCATAACAGCAGGGCGTTCATTTGAGTGTTGAGCAATTCTGTCCACCGCACTGACCAGGCAGCCCCCTCTTGGGTCCTCCTTGTTTATCTGATGTGCCGCACTTGAAAACACACCCCTCATCGTCTTAGCTGATTTTCTTTGTGCTTTAAAAGGCATTCGCTTGCTTTTGTGATTCATTTCACTTAATTTTGAAATGATTCCAGGGTCTAATATTAATGTGTTCAAACCATAGAGTGTAGCTTTTTTTCCTCTCTTGGATTAGTGTAAGAATTTCCTTTTCATTTTTCATA
>NW_012149374.1:831044-843740 GCF_000956105.1 Propithecus coquereli
AGTAACTCCATATCAAAAGTTCATAGGTTAGAAGCACACATATGAAAATCATTTTTCTTCCAACATCTTACACAAAAAGTGACTCGTCATCATAAAAAAGTTGTAACATTGTATATATTAATATTGTAGATGAAAACATACAAGCAAATTTATCTTCCAATAACTATTCTCACTAGGATTCTTATTTCAAAATCCTATGCTCCTCCAGTCCTCGTTGACTTAGTGCTGAAGTTATTTATTCCTGTGGGAAGCAAATTTCAAATATAAGACCGTGCTTTACTTACAGGAGTATATCTGTCTCTTAAAGGAGAAATCAGCATTGAGTTCTGATCCTTAATTCGGGTTGTATATTAAATGCTTTTGAATATCAGATCTGAAACTGACAGTATTGAAATGTGTTAGTAACATTAAACATCCTCTGCTTTTTGATCAAGTGTGAGGAATCTGAGGCTGCAAAAAAGTCAAGTACAACATTCTTTAACCTGCTTTTAATTAGATCATTAGGGATTTTAGGCTCTGTTGGTTGAATTACACCCTAGCTCCTCACTCTTAGCTATTGAGTTTATTTAGATTACATTTTAAACCAGCCATTGTAGAAGAGGGTTTGAGAAAATTTTGAGTGAAATAAGGAGCAGGTCTCCAGAGAGCGTGATGTCTTTTTAGAGTGAAAGACTTCGAGAAATTTTATTTGTCTTTGGAGCTCAGAAACACAACTGTAGTTTATGGAAACATCTTCCGCACTGGATTGAAGCATCTTCCGTGTGACTGATACTGTTCACTCACAGAGGCTTTGGAGAGCTTCATCTTGCCTGTTTGTGGTGTTGACACACACACACACACCCTAGTGAGCCTTATTTGCCTTAAACCTGAACCTGTAAGTCACTTGGAATTTCTAATAAATTTTTAGGAGGCTTTGACTCTTTATGAATGCAATTTTCTTTTCCTAGAAAAGGAATGCAGAGGAATCAGAGATCAGGACTACTGTTTTCCATATCTGATCACTGGGGCGAAAGTCAGTTCCCTGATCGTGGAGCCCTCCATTAACAAAAGGTGCTTTAAGATGCGGTGATCCATCACTCCGTCCTCGGGAAGGCACTGTTAACTGACTCTCCTCCGCCATGTGTTTCCAGTGGTGACCCTTAACAAACCAGTGCGTTCTCTTCCGAGTTACCAACTTTAATGTCAGTAATATACTCAAGATGCTTTTAGTCTCCAGTATTTTATTGTGCCGTATTTTAGTAATAAACGAGTGATGTAGATATAGAATATTGAACATATTATCTTTACAGATGATAAATTCCCCTATGTTTGCTCTTAACGGTATGTGGTTCCACTACTATATCACTGTTCTTCTGAAGAAAAAGGAAGCTAACGTCATAAACAGCAATGCGTATATCATCACTTAAATAAATAAAAACTCATCCAAGTTAAAAATAAAGTCTAAACTAAATAAGAGAACCCTAAGACATTATGGAATACCTAGAAGAAGAAAGACTTTGTTATGTTAGAAGAGTTGTCACTAAGAATGAGAACTTCTGCTGAATTCGGAGGGTTATTTTGTTTTGGTGTTACGGAGATGGGATCCTTTTTCCTTGGTGGCATTCTCAAGGTGTCCTTAAGAGGTTTGCTGGCAGAACAAGAAAGACAAAATATTTTTCATTGTTCATTCCTACTTGGTATGATAAAATAAGAATTATTATTAAACAGTTTTTATTGAGGGATCTCCTATGTGTGAGGGTGCATTCCAGGTTCCTGGGATATGTCACTGATGAGAATAGACAGAGATCTCTGTCCTATAGGACTTAGCTTCTAGCAGGGGTGGGTGGAAAACATATACTGAACCTCATAACTAAGTGGGTTATAGAGAAGATGGTAAGTGCTATGGAACGAAAAGTAGAGCAGGATAAAGGAGGTCAGGAAAGGTCGCCATTCATGTGGAAGAAACAGGGTTGTTGAGAAAGTAACCTTTGAAACTAGAAGAGGGAATTGGCAACACGAATATTGGGTAACAGCATTCCCTGCAGAGGGACAAGCCGTGGCAGAGCCTTGTCCGTGGGAGAGGGCTTGTGAGAGCACGCACAGTTGACCAGGACAGTGCAGGGATGAAGAGTCTTTGGAGGGTTTTGCACAAAGCATGACATGATGTGATTTATCTTTTAAAACCATTACTCAAGCTCCTGTGTCCAGGACAGACTCTCGGAGCCCAAGGGAGAAAGCAGTGGGGCTACTTATGAGGCTACTACGATTACTCGTCCCAGCGAGAAACTCTGATTGCTTGGTTCAGGGTAGTCTCCGTGGACAGGTAAGAAACCAGTCCAATTTGCATCTGTTTTGAAAGGACAGACAATGGGATTTCCTGACAAATTGGATTTGGGATGTGAGAAAAAGAGAGTCCAACAGTGAGTCAAACCATCTTGGCCACGCTACCTTCTAGGGTGACATTTCCCTTCCCTGAGATGAGGAAGAGGTTGGTGAATTAAGCGTGGGTGGAGATGGGGGATACGGAGTTCAGTTTTGGATATGTGTGGCTTAAGGTAGCAATGAGACTTCCAAGGAGAGTTGTGGGGTGTGTCAGAACACCTGCAATTTATGAACTAAGCAAGACCCTGAGACGTGGACAGATTTTTGCAAAATGTCTCTGCAGCAAAGTCTCTTAGTTGATTCTGTGGGTGACATAATCTCAGTTGAAACTAGCTTACTTTATTTGCTTTTTGACAAGTAAACCTCTGCACATATTTTACTGGACAAACATATCCTACCAGAAGAGGGGATTGACCTTTAACACTGAATAAAGTGCTCACAGCCCATCTTATGGGACAGAGGATTAAAGAGCAGAAAGCAGGGGGGTATGTCATTCTTGCTCTTATCGAGCTGAGGCCATGTGTGTTAGTGCAATGGAAAATGACCACGAAATAATTCAAATTAAAACAAAAAAGCCCACTTTATACCGTGGATTTGTGCTAGCTGTCCAACCCCTGCATATTTAAGACTTGACGTGGCCATTTGCTTTCTGTGTTGAGTAGTATTGAACTCGAGAATACTCTAAACCCTTTGCTAGCTCTACGTCTTTGTTGACCTTTGAATTTAGGTATAAAATAGGGATTAGTCTTTTAAAAAGTGTAATACTGAAAAAGTTAAAAGAACGGTTAAGACTAAAATTCCTCACAATCCCCTCAGCTCATTCAGTCAGTGGTTTCATTAACAGACGTCACCTTCTAATTGTCTATACGTATATTTAATGATTGGATTTTGCAATGATAGTATAGATAGAATTTTGTATTCTATATTTTCATTTACGTTTATAACATGCTGGAGTTTCTTATTTGGGTTTGGTTTTTGTTTTGTTTTGTTTTTAAATATTCCCACTCCAATGCTCTCTGTTTTCCAAGATAACTAGTGTTAACAGCTTGATGAGTTAGTCCTCCAGATGTTTATGTATGGTATTGGGTGTATATTAAAGAGAGTCAAAAGGCTTGCCTGAAAAATTGGGTTTGCAGTGTGAGAGAAATACATAGATGATAGATAGTGTATACCTGTATGTGTAATTTGCGAGTTTTTTTGAACTTTCATGAAGTAGGGTCAAGCTATATAAATTTCTCTGTAACTAAGCCGAATAGTGAACATCTCTCCAGGTCTGTAGATACGGTTGTAATCATTGCTTTTAACACACAATATTTCATTTATTAATTTACCGTGATCTCTTAATTGTCCCCATATGGATAGATAATCCAAATGAATTTTCTCCCCTACTAACTGCACTGCTCTACTGGACGCAGTGTCCGGCATAGAGCGAGCACACAGTAAATGCCACGTGTTGTAATTGACAAGCTTGACAAAGTTAATAAGAGCTGGAGCTAAACTTTGAGCACATTTCTGTCTCCCAAGTCTGTGCCCTGATATTGATGTTGTAACTCTCCTCCTCCTGTTCTCTCTGCTCCCTTGGTTCCTCCTCCTCCTCTTCTTCCTCCTTTTCTAACAGTTATAACACTTAAGGAGTCCTAAGTTCACCCTTGAATTTGAGACCAATGGCTCACCCTATGATGGATATTTCCATACACATTATTAATATTTCACACCAAACTTTTAATTTTAAAATCAGACTTGAGCTTTTCTTCTAAAGCTGGTCTCCTCCTACATTTTAAAAGATTCGATCACTATTACCAACCTTCCCTTACTCCTTTGTGCCTGGTATGTGGTTACCGTCCGGTACCTTTTTAACACATTCACTCCTGCAGCCAGTTAATCAGGAGAGTGTGTGAATTGGATTATTCCTCCCGTATTGCTCAAATTCTTTCTTTCTTAGTTATACTCAATTTTATCATCCTAATTAAAATATTTATGACTTTAAACCTAATTACATGCTTTTTGTCTTTATCCCATCAAATATATACCACCATAAGCCAAGTTAAGCTGTTAGAAACATGCTTTATATATGTCATTCTGTAAAACACACAAGTCAAAATATATGTTTTTATTCCATAGAATAAAGTCATGGCATTCTAGAAGGAAGGGACCTTAGTCTAGTGCAAGGTGTCCTGTCTCTAGCATTTCAGGAGCTGTGGCTATCAAATTGTGGTTTAGGTGTGTCTGTTAGTGGAATCCGTACTTCTTCCCAAGGCAGATGTTTAATTCTTAGATAATTCAAATTACGAGCATGTTCTTCCTAACCTTGAGTTGAAATGTCTTTCATTGCTTTCCATACATCTTTCTTAATTTTAACTTATGAAGATCCAGAATAAGTCTAATTTCTCTAAAACATAACATTCAAATCCGTAAACAATGTCGCCGTATCCTTATACCATGCCTAGACTCAACTGCTGCCTTTTATGTTGCTTAATATAAACACACTTTCTAGTCACTGTGCCACCTTAGCCAACCAGTTCTGGACACACTGAACAACCTCCTCTAATGTGGCCCTGAGAATTGAAATCAGTTGCCTCAAAGAGTTCTGACAAAGAATAATTTATTAATTTCACCAATTTTTTTTAAGTGCCTACTTTAGATGCACTAGTAGCTGTTAGGAAGCAGACACAGATACTAACATCCTGAAATTTGTTGCAGGGTTACTACAATTATTTGTTTCAGTGTGTCATTAAAGAGAGCCTTCCTTCGTACGCCTCTTAGTGGTGAATCAAAACAGAAAAAAAAAAAAAAAAACAGCCTTCCTATTTCTCAGTGATGCTGTTCGATCTCATGTGGATTAGAAGAGACACACAGGTCACAGGAGTTTGGAATCTGGCAGGCTGGCCTCCAAATCTAACGTTCTGTACCAGGTAGTACAGAATTTCCTCTAAGCATTGTGAGCAAATAAGGTTCTGAAAGACCCTTCCTTCCTTCCGTCCTAAGTTCAGAGTGGCATTAAGACCAACTGCTAGTGCTATCTATTGACTGTGGCCAGATTTTATGAATTTGTGTATCTGCCAAATTTACCTGCAATAAAGGATTCAGGACGTTCAATATTTTTACCTCCCTAGTCACCAGCAGGAGGTATGTTGTATATTTCATGTACCGCTAACAGGCCAGTCTTCCTGAAGCACGTTTTAGATTGGATCCTTCCCTAGAGTGACTTTTGTTGAGGGAATTTAACTAGAAAGGTGGAAACTAATCTTAGAACACAGAGCATTTTAATTTGTTTCACTTTTTCTAAATAGCAATATGGTTCTTCCTCCAATGCCGGACTTCCTGCTAATGGAGGGCCTGAGAATTTATATCTTTCCATTTATTCTAACAAAGAAGTGTCCAAGGCACAAACAACCACGGTTTTTCTGTACCCACTCCTAGTCTCCATGGGGCCTGGGAGGTATTGATTGTAAAATACCATTCACAAGAGCGGTGGTAGAATCAATATATTAGCTTAGGATGAGTCTCGAGAACAGATAAAAACATTTTAATTATTTTTTCCATTAGGCAGTCACTTAGACTTCTTTTCTGACATCGAAAGTTCATAGTGTGGTTAACACAGGGCTGCAGGAATCGAGATTCTAAGCTGGAAATCTGTGCTGCATCCCAGTGTGGGGGACGCAGGGGGAGGAGATGCTCGTGCACTGGCAGATCAAAGGCTGCCCCAGAGACCGGCTGCAATTGACGGTATAATCATATCTGGATGATGACTCTTAAGGGAAAGCTCAATTCCTTTATCTCTGTCTGTAATGAATTAAGCATATTTGTATTCAATCACCAAGACATCAATGCCAACCTCCTTGTCAAAAGCCTGTTAAGGCAGGGGTATGGGGGAGGAAGCAAAGGAAGAAAGAAAGAAGGGAAAATAACAACAGCTGCTGAAACCCCATGTCACCTCTCTATTGTGTTTTTGTCGGGACCTTCCTAAGGAGCCAAAGCCTGGCGTTGGCTCTGCTCGCTGCCTGGGCTTTACCGGGTCTGGCCAGCTACTCCAGCCAGAGTCCCCAACAGCAGTCTTTGGGGATGTTTTATTACTTATCCTGCTCTATATCTTTAGTCCCTTTATTCTCTCCATTCCCTCATCAATTCCTTGTGCAAGGCACCAGTCTGTGGTCCCCGTCACTGTCCAACTGGTCTCCCTGCTCTCGCAGTGCCCCAGGGAAGGCTGTTCTTTCCCTCATGTAAAAGTGGTCACCTTAGAAGGTCAATCAGGTCACATCCCTCCCCTGCGTGACTCCTCAGTGGCTTTCCACTGACCTCACAGTCGTGGACGTTGTAGGTATCAGGAGGAAATCACTTTGATCAGACCCAGACAAAATACGGCCGGGAAGGCATAAAGGAGAGGAGGCTGATGCTTACATGTTGGAGACAAGAACTGCTTCCAAGAACTTTCTAAAACCCCACAAGAAGCCCTTTTATGTCCTACAGGGATCTACTGGTTTGACAGAGTTTATCACTAGAGATGCTGCAGGATCGCAGTGACTCAGATAAGACGCTCGCGACAGAACACCTGCCCGGGGAGGGCATCTCTACCGATGAACTCACAACGACTCCAGCTCTGAGCCTCTGGAGCCCGTGAACTCTGTTTCTAAGAAGCTTCTGTGAACCTTTCCCTTTTTGCTACTAAAAGCTTTCCTTTATCCTTCCCTCACTGTGGACGCACTGGATGGACCGGAGGCTTGCCGTTCCGTGCTTTCCGGGTTATAATCCTCATTTTACCTCCTGAGTAAATGCAACGTATTTGGAGATAATTTTCTCTAGTGTCTTTTTCTCAGGTGGATGCGGTAAAATACATACCATATCCTTTAAGAGCCTGTGTGATTTAGCTCCTACCATACTGATATGACCTCTTGTTAAAACATTCTTCCTCGCTGACCAATCTAGATTTCCAGTGCCTTGAACGCACCCACCTCTCCTGCCCCAGGACCGCAGCAAATGCCCTTTCTTAATTCTCTGAATTTTCTAGCTTTGACTGGGTGCAACTCTCTCCCTGTTGTCTTTCAGGTCTCAGTTGAAATGCCACCTTTTCAGAGAGACACCCCTGACCACTGCATTGAAAATAAGCTCACCCCCAGTCATTCTTTACCTTGCTTGTATCTTTTTGTTTGTTTCCTTCACATCATTTATTGCAAACTAGTTATTTCATTGTTTACCTACTTTGCTGTTACTCCCACACTAGAACGTATTTTTCATGAGCTCGGGGACCATGTCAGCCTTGTTCCTCGTTGTTTTCTCAAGCACCTAGCCTAGAGCCTCAGCACTGTTGCTGCTCAATAAATATTCATCGACTGCCTAGTTCAGTGGTAGAGATTTTCTATGTACTTATCGACAGGTGGACCGGAGAGAAGAATGGGTGTGATGGTACGTTGTGTTTCCTGCCTCATCACGGATGCAGAGCCTGGTACAGCTTTCAGTGCAGATGCACGCATTCTCTGTGTTTGACCATGGCCTGTCTCATGGCCAGTATGGCGTGATTTGGGCAAGGGATCATCATAGTGCCCTTAAGGACTCTCTCTGCTTTAGCGTCATGGATCTTAGCATTGCAACAATAAGAGCTGAAATGCACTGAGCGCATATTACGTGCCGCCACTGTGCCAAGCACTTCGCACCCCTCATTTAATGTTTGTAAGAACCCTTTGGGGATGGTACTGTCGTCATCACCATCTTCAGTGGGGGAAGCTTAGGTTGGCTGAGATCAGACAACTTGCTTACTGTTGGTGTAGTTAGAAGACCCTGCACTCTAGCCCAGGCTGTCTGACTCCAGTTCTCAATATCTTAACAACACACATATATTTGCCTTACATAAAATTGTTTTATTTTTACTGAGACGAGGCTGTTGTGGTAGCAACACTCTAAGTGACCAGTATGATATTTTATGTCATTTCATTGGGTCACTCTCCTCTACAACAGAAGACATCCATAAACCCACGAGAGACAAACCCCTTAGATGCAAAACACACAGGAAGCAAGAGAGGGAGAAGGTTAAGTTTGTGCCATCGCGATTAAAGACTGATACCATCTACTTCATTATTTGGCCTCAGGTTCATTCGGGTGCTGATGAGCGTGATGATAACAATTGCTCCTACCTCTGCAGGACTAATCCAGCATCTGTTTTTAGAATACAAATCCAGGCTTTGTTTTCTCCAGTATAACCTCACCTAGAGATGGACAAGATGACCAGTGCACGTTTCTCTTAAATGTATTCATGTTTTCAGCATTTAGAGTGTTAGGAAGAAACCTGGTTTATCATATGCTCACTAAGCACCGCATGCTGTGACTTTATATATGGAGTATCTCATTTTATCTCCATCACATCAGTAGGTAGGCAGTTGTTACTCCATTATATGGTGGTGCAAATGGACCACAGAAATATTTATATAATGTTATTTATCAAAGCCTATGTGAATATCCAGTGTGTTAACACACATACACACTGCTCCTTTGCGGTGTTACCCACAAAAATACCTCCAGCAGCAGAAGCGGTATGAAGCAGTGAGAATAACATAGGCTTTGACGTCAGACAGACTCTTCTTGTCATCCCTGGCTACCCCTTTTGCTAGCAGGGAGACCCTGGGCATGCTGTTAATTTCACTGGGGATTAGTTTCCTGATCTGTAAAATGGAGATGTTCAGAACCTAAGAGTCATTATAAGAATCAAATGCAGTAACTTGTGTAAGACACTGGTAGATTCAGGGGAGATGAGCAAAGAATGCTTCCTCCCGAGGGTCCCCTTGTCTGCACGGATGTCAAAGGTACGCGTAGCACGTGACCTCTGGACCCTGTCCCTTCCTGTGATTTCACCTTTGCTTTTCTGCAGCGTGAGGCTTGCAGGGAGCATGAGCTGACTACTTCCCAATGCTTTAAATGTCACACTGCTTTTTTTTGTTTCTAGGCAGTAATTTACCTTTGACAGTGATGGCTGATTATTCAGCTTTGATTCATACCAGGATTTCCATATAGGGAGAGAGTGGCATATCATTGAGGAGTGCTGCTGTTTTAAATATGGGAAATATTTTCAGTAATTTCCTAATTAGCATGAGTAGTTATAAAAGCTGTTTCCTGGGCTCTGTGAAAAGCACATTCTAATTCCTGTTATGCATATGTGTGGCTGTGTTCCCTCTGCAGTAACGATCCATCCAGCACACACCAATAGGACACATCCCCTAAACCCACACTCAAGTGCTCATAGTGATGACATTGAGCTAAGAGAAGTTCGACGCCAATCTGATGCTGATTCAGAGGGGGCCCAGGGAAACATCTGGAATATCAGCCTGAGCTTTTCCTTTAGATAAATGTGAAAATGATCTCTAATTTTCTTCTTCTCCTTGGAAAACTTATGAGGACTTGAATCTGAAAAAAAATTCAAACTTGAAGTATAATCTTAAAAAGTATTTTTATTATCGTTAAGTAGATTTTATTGAAACCTCATGTCTGACTGGTTTGCTCCATGAGATCAAAGCCAGTTATATAATGTCTATGATTTGTCACAAGGGAAGCAGGTGAGGAAATATGATTATATAATATGTCTGTCTTGAAAAGTAGAAAAAATGCAAATGAGTACAGCAGTGAATTAAGTATCATTATTGTCCATATGAAAGTATCACACACTTTTTTTTTTTTTTTTTGAGACAAAGTCTCACTCTTTTGCCCAGGCTAGAGTGCCGTGGCGTCATCCTAGCTCACAGCAACCGCACACTCCTCGGCTCAAGCAATCCTTCTGCCTCAGCCTCCCGAGTAGCTGGGACTACAGGCATGCGCCACCATGCCCAGCTAATTTTTTCTATATATTTTTAGTTGTCCAATTAATTTCTTTCTATTTTTAGTAGAGACGGGGTCTCGCTCTTGCTCAGGCTGGTTTCGAACTCCTGAGCTCAAACAATCCGCCCACCTGGGCTCCCAGAGTGCTAGGATTACAGGCGTGAGCCACCGCGCCCGGCCCTATCACACACTTCTAACCTTCAACTTAAGGAAGATTCCCTGAGTTATTTGGGCAGCCAACTCTGAGTTTTAGCGTTGTAGAAATAGAAGAAGGCTCATCTTTTAATGGACCCTCTGAATGGTTAAGGAAACACATGACAAGAAACGTGGAGTGACCTTCTCAGGGTTGTACAACTAACTGCTCACGAGGTTGGACCCTCAGTTTTAAGGCTCCCAGGACAGGACTCAGAAGTAGACGGTGATAGACTCCCAGGCCATACTGTGCAACCACAGGTCACAATTTACAACTAATACTTACTTAGTAGGTGGCTTTTTACTGTGCTCAAAGCCTAAGCAGTGTGAGTCTAGCCACTTCTCTTCTTAGAATGCAAAGGTCACCAGTCTTTGCAAGCTCTCCATCGCTGCTGACTTGGAGTGGATCATAGCATTCTACCTGAGGCACGTGCCTTATGAAATTGAGATAATCCGTGGCACGATGATGAATCTTAAGTGTCAATGTGGCTGGACCGCAGTGCCCAGATAGTTGATCAAACATTATTCTGGATGTTTCTGCGAAGGTGTTTTTTGGATGAGGTTAACATTTAAATCAGTGGACTTTGATTAAAGATTACCTTTCATAATATGAGTGCAGCTCATCCAGTCAGTTGGAACAAAACTGACCTCCTCTGAGCAAGAAGGATTTCTGCCAGTGGACTGCCTTTGGGCTCAAACTGCAGCTCTTCCTGGCTCCGGGCCTGCCTGTCTTCCCTGCAGGTTTTGGACTTACCAAGCCTGCACAATTGCAGGAGCCAGTTCCTTAAAAATCAGTCAATTAATCTCTCTCTCTCTCTCTCTATCTATATCTCTATGTATAATGTATACACACACATATGTATGTATGTATACACACACATATACACACATATATACACATCCCTGCCACCCCCCGGACATACACCGCCCCCACCACATACACAGCCTGTTAGTTTGGCTTCTCTGGAGAACCCCAACTCATACACATTTTGGTGCCAGAAGTGGGACGCTGTTGTAACAAATACCTAAAAATGTGGAAGTGGCTTTGGAACTGAATGATGGATAGAGGCTGAGTTTTGAGGTACTTGCTAGATAAATCCTGGATTATGTTGAAGACACTGTTGGTAGAAATATGGACATGAAAGGTGCTTCTGGTGACAACCCAGATAAAAATGAGGAATGTCGTGTCATTAGACACTAGAGGGAAATGTGATCCTTGCTATAAAATAGCAAAGAACTTGGCTGATTGTTGTTCTGGTGCTTTGTGGAAGGTAGAACTTGTAAGTGATAAACTTATTTATCTGAAGAGATTTCTGAGCAAAGTGTTTAAAATGTGGCCAGGTTTCTTCTTGCTGCTTAAAATAAAATGTGAAAGGAGAGAGAAACTAAAGGAGGAATTTTTAATCAAAAAAAGGAATCAGGACTTGAAGATTTGAAAAATTCTCAACCTATCCGTATTGCAAAAATCGAGGAAGTGTGTACTGGAGAGAACACCAGGCGTGTGGCTGGAAGGCAGGGCTGCCACCCTTGTGGACCCAGAAGACAGAGATCAAACCGAGAAGGATTATTCTTGAGCCTTAATATATAGTGGAATCTGCTCTTCTAGGTTTCAGACTTGCTTTATGTGAGCACTTTCTTCTTTCCTGTTTCTCCCTCTTGAAATAGGAATGTCTGTCTTATGCCTGTCCCATCACTGTATCTGGAAATCAGATATCTTATTTCACAGATTCAGAGCTGGAGAAGGATTTTGCCTCATTGCGGTTGAGAAATGAATCACATCTCGTTTCTCAACCACACTTTGATAGTTAGGTGACGTGAGATTTAGAGTTGATGCTGGATTGGGAGTTAAGACTTTGGGCTATTGGGTTGGAGATGCATGTCCTTTGCATGTGAGAAGAACATGAATTTGGGGCAGGGCAGAGGCTGGTATGTTACATGCTGAATTTTCTCCCCAAAATTTCTATGTTGAAGTTCTAACAACCAGTGTCTTCAGAATCTGATTGTATTGTGAAATAGTGTCTTTAAGAAGGTGATTAAGTCAACATGAGGCCATCAGGGTGGGCCCTAAACTAATCTGACTGGTGTTTTTATAAGTAGAAATCTGGACGCACAGAAACACTCGGGATGTGCACACATGGAGGAAAGGCCACGTGAGGACAAAACAAGTAGGTGGCCATCTGTAAGCCACAGAGCCTCAGGAAAATCCAAACTTGCCAACATCTTATCTTGGCCTTCCAGCCTCCAGCACTGTGAGAAAATAAATTTTTTTTTTTTTTGAGACAGAGTCTCACTTTGTTGCCCGGGCTAGAGTGAGTGCCGTGGCATCAGCCTAGCTCACAGCAACCT
>NW_012149374.1:844218-861371 GCF_000956105.1 Propithecus coquereli
ATTTATGTTCAGTTAAAATAACATTCAGCTTTGACAGTTTTTATTTATTTTTCGGAGATGATTTTTTGTTTTTAGTTTTCACATTAAATATATATTATGCACTAAAAAAAGAGGCCACTATTCATATACAAACCTTGACTTCACTTAAATATAACCCAGTGGAAAGAATAGGTTATAAAGATAGTATATTTATGATGTTTTCTTCTTAAAATTGTGAGTTGGTTTTTTATAACCAGGGATTTTTTTATTTAGCAACTCCATTTTCTCTCTTCTGGTAATCACCAGAAACATGAGCACAGAGATGTCTTATTTGTTTTGCATTATTAAGAATTTTGGAGGCTCAAGGAAGAGAAATTTCTACATAACCGAAGTTTCCTTTTATGTACCAAAACTAAAACAAACACCTGAATAGTCTTTGATGGAAGTATCTTTAAGCACCCTATGTGATGGCTTAGCTTGACATATCAGGTACAGTGGATACGTATTAAATGTTTTCAGTGATCCAGGCACTTCATCATGAACATTGTTGTTATACTGTTGGCCTCTGGAAGAGGGAGACTGTCAGAAGCTATCAGAGGGTTTAGCATTGATTGTCATCTCACCAAATGGCTTCAGGTTGCATTCTAACTGGAGTTCTCAGAAATTGCTTTATAACTCTTATTTTTTTTTACCAAAATTTGTCCTGCGCTATTTCTTGCTATTTTTCTTCCTCTTCATCCACTCACCTATAGAATTTCTTTTCCTCATTCCTAATTTGCTTTTTTAACCCCTCCACTATGTGCTTAAGTAATTGACTTGGCAACAGTTATTTGCAGTGTAAGTACAAGTGGGCTGGGGTTCTACACCTGATTTTTAGTACCTGAACTTTGCAGTGTTAGTATTAATTAGGAAAGGACGACCAGTACTTTACACGTGCTTGTTAAATTCAGATAATAGAGTCTCCTGAGTGAATTGTAGGTAAAGAAAGTATTTCTGGAATAGCTATCCTCAAGCAGGATGTTTGTCCAGCAGGCATCTCTTCATGATCTCTGAAGACTTTGTGAATCTGAAATATAAATACTCTGTTTTAGAGGGCATTCAATCATTTATTTGCCATGTATAATTTTTCAAAATAAGCATTAACTGAATTAGGGAGATATTGACAATTTACCTGATGGACTTAGCTTTAAACAATAGGTGTATGTTTGATAAATTAGATGATATCTGACTTACACAGGAGACACAATTATTTAAAGAAACCCCAATACTAGATTATTATATCACCATTTCCTTCCATTTTAACTAATTTTTAAAACCTAGATTTTTATATGTCCATTTGTGTAAGACGAGAGACTCCAGCACCATTATCCCAGTAGCTAGTAGTATAACACACTGACAAATATATTCCAGGGAGTAGGAGACAGTTTAGAAATTGTTGACATGTGGGAAGAGATCCTCAACTCGAAATACTCATTACTAGTTTGCAGCCTCTAGGAGTGCTCTTTGGGGATTGACAAAATGGGATTTTGTGACACATGTATCCTTTGGTTTGATTTTCTTTTCCCTACCCTGACATGTGTGTCTGGTATTTTAAACTGCATTTTCTTATTTATTCTCCACTCAGACCTTTATTTGCCAGAAACTGATCATCAGTCATCCATGTATGTTACTGTCATTAGCTTATACGGGAATACTGATTGGTCCCTTCATCATTAGCTTTTCTCTTTACCCATTCTTATCTCATCACCATTGTAACCCCATAAAAGGACAAGAATGCGGTTTGACTCCCTTTTGGTAGTTGGCTTTGCATGGAGCAAGTACTTGATAAACAATAAATAGTCCCAAATATTTCACTTCTTGATTTTTTTTTTTTTTTAATCTGTCTTTGTTTCTGGAACACTGCATTTTTCTTTTATTTTTTTGCCACCTTTCTGAGAGTCTAAGTGTGAGTCTGTATTTTATTGCCATTATTTCCTTAAGCAAAGAATGAGCTTCAAGTTTAGGTCAAATGAAACAGATAAGCTATGTTATTACTCCATCCTTAGAGCTTAGACATTTATCTTCCGTCTGTTTTGTTTGTTTTAACAATGACAAGATACAAGTCAGAAGAAAGAACTTTGTCAGTGGGGTATGCTACTTCTGTCAGAGCACTCTGAAAAAGGAAATCTATAAGGAGGGAAATATAAAGTTACTGCTAGTATTTTCATCCTTAATCGAGGAAAAACTAGAGTTGGCCATCAGTGATTGAGAACTCAGGGTCTCCCAAGTTGTTATATGCTTAACAACAATGTAGGGCCAAAGAGAATTTTCCCTATCCCATTGTAAAGGTTGGAGTCTGCTGAAATGAAGTCACAATAGACAGATTAACAGGAGAAAGGGCATATAAATTTACTAACATGCATAAGCATGGGAGCCATATGAAATTTGAGACTCAAGGCAAGTCCAGATGGTTGAGGCTTAAACAGCTTCTTCAAAGTGGAGATGAGACAGGGGAAATGCAGGCAATTGTGAGGGGTAGCAAATGAGTTTCAAGGGAAATGAATGGGCCAAAGAACAGACAACAGTTTGTAAATGATTCTCTTAGGAAACTGAATGGGACTGGCAAGTTATGGGAAGGTGAGGGACGGAACTGCACTGGGAACAGAAGTTATCTTCTTGTGCAGATAAAGTCTTTTAGGTAATCCCTAGGGGTTTCCCTTAGAAGAATAGACAAGTCTGTCTGGGTGTGGTGATGACTTTTATTCTCTTCTGTTCTCTCATTAACCTTAGTCACCTGAGATTCCTAGGGAGGGAGTCTTACCTCACTTGCATTTCTTTTGGAAGGACTTTTCCTCAGCTAAAGGAACTTCTAGAGAGAGCCCCTCCTGTGCTTTGGGGAAGAAAGGAGAAGGCTAGAAAGTTCTTGGTTCTGAGGCTGCTCCCAAGACCTTCCTGTTTTCTTTAATTCGACAGTGCTCAGTGTGTCAAAGCACCATGCTATGGGGTAGCATTCTCTCTACCGAAACAACACTTTAAATTTGCTCTTATCCGTACTTTAATTTCATTAACAATTAAGATTTGCTTCAGTGAAGCCTGTGACAAAAACCAGTTTGCTTTGGAGTTAAGCATCTGTTGCTAGTCTTGAAAATAGGAAAGGTGTTAACCGTCTCCCTGTGAGGAAGGGCCTGGGTTGTACATGTTACGAATTCTTGTGTCAAAGTGGGTCTGAAGCCAGTCGCTTTAAGTCCTGGTGGCATTTCCTTATGTTGTTGGTCCTGTCTTTATAGTTTATATATTTGCCTTTCTAGTTGGCAAATAATTTAAAGGTGTTTTTAGGTTGTTTGTGTCACAAAACAACAACAAAAGAGTAAACCAAAAAAACTGAAATTTATAAATAGAATTAAATCCAAAAGAGGTGTTAAAAACGTGAAATAACTATCTAATATTGAGTATTTGGGATTTTTTATTTAAGCAGAATATTGAGAGTTTTTTAATACTAAGTTTGGTTTGTAGAATGCTTCATAATGATTTTCAGTGGATAGTCTGTTTTCTTTCATTAATTGATGCACCATTCTCCATATTTCTTGAACAAGAGTCCCTGCATTTCTAGGTTTTACTAGAATATATCAAGGGAGAAGTTACTGAACTTGATAGGTGAATTTTTCTTTTAAGCAAAGGAAACATCCATGAAAACGTTTAGTACTTAATTTGGTTTTTAGTTTGTTTCAAATAACTAACATTTGGATACATCGACAGGATTTTAAATAACCTTTTAGTGGTAGATGGTTCCATTTAATAAAATAGATGCCAACTGTGAACAGTCAAGTTCTCAAAGTGACCTTTCTTACCTTCTCTATCTCTTTTGTCCTTTTTTTTGAAGGAGGAGGAGGAGGGAACTTTTGTCTGTTCTAAGTTTTTATAGTTTCACTTTAACCAGCTTTTTCTCCCTTGAACTCTAAACACATATGCAAACTACCTTTTCTGTGAGATTATTGGCACTTAGTATCATAGTCAAATATAACATGACGCTGTTTCTGATGATAAAGTACCTAATTAAATCTTTGGTATCTCTGTTGGGTTGGCAGTCCGTTCTTGGTTCTTGGTGTGCTCTTGGCAGAAGAATGACCAGACACACCAGTAGCAAGGCCAGCACCAAAGGAAGTTTATTGGGGAAGAGCAAGATAGGGTTATAGAGCAAGAGCAGGATACATTCCCCACAGACAATGAACAGCCCCCTGTTGTAACAGGAGGCTCTGGTTATTGTCTGGGGTCCTGTTTTATATTGTATGGATTTGGCCCTCCTGTGGTTTAAACATAGCTATTGAACCACTTTGATGGAGAGTTAATGACATAATTGGCCTTAAGTTAGTCTGGGTCATTTTCCAGATCCTACTGTGCCTCTGCTATCTGGCTCCAGGGCTGGGGAATTTCCTGCATTCTTTTACAGATTCCCAGGACATTCCTCCTTCCCCCAGGTGTGACAGTTGCTCAGGGCAGGATTAAGGTGAGTCTCCTGCTTTTGTCCCTAGGATAGATTTCCATCCCACCACCTGGAAATGGCCTGAGAACAGAGAATGCATATCCTTTAGCCCTTTTCTCAACACTGTATCTTCATTCAGCACCCAGACTGGTACTATCTATCTAACATCTCCTGAGAACAATTCCTAAGAGTTTACACCAAAATGTTTCTAAAGGAAATGTATTAAACACGCTATTCTGTAATAATATTTTGCATTGTAATGAGTTTTTATTAGTAGTATTTACCTTGATAAACAGAGGTGTGATATTACAGTATCTCTTTCCTAGAACACCTTGAATCTTACAGTACAATATTTTTGTTACTCTTCAAAAAATTCTATGAGATTGCCAAGCAGTATTACATTCATTTTACAGATAGAAGATCAATAATCTCTAGAAAAAATTGATTTCCTAAGAATTACAAATAGTGACCATGATGAAAAGCAGTACTCTCCATTCAGCTACTTGCTATTCACATCGTTTGCACACACTGACAGAATTCGAATTATGAAATCTGTGCCTTGGATAAGTTGAGTCAAGTGTTTGGAATATTTATTCAAATACAGTTATCCAGAATAATTCTGACGGTCCCCATCTATAACATTAAAATTTGTCAGTTATACTTTTTGTGGGTGTGATTTTAGTTTTTTGTCTTTCCAGGTGTATTTTAATTTCTATTTTGTACAATGGGACTTTCTTTTGCCTCGTTTTAATTGTGCTTTTGTTTGTTGTTTAACTATTTTATTTTAAGAGTCTCTGATAGAAGACTTTTAGGACATGGCTTTGGCACTTTTTCTACCCAACATTTTAGATTTTTTTTCTCCTTTGTGTAGTGTCTAAAGGCTCTGGATTTGGGGCTCGGTAATGGTACTCAGGGGATGGACAAGCTTTCTCCCAGGACTGACCCAGTGAGGCTCAGGGTTCTGCCCGGGGCATGAAAAGGAATGACTGAATTGGGACTGAGAGCTTGGCAGCTAATCTTGTTGCCAAGGGATGGTTAGAAGCGTATTTTTAATCACATTGAAAAGAGAGAGAGACTGAGGACTCTGGACTTGCTATGGTGCTGTCATGCCTCAGAGCTGGAAGTGGTTAGTCTGCGTGGAGATGGGGAGACGATGTCAAAATACCTTTTCCCTAGCAGGATTGTGGAGGATGTGAACATTTCTATTTGGCTGGCAAAGTTTCTATTAACTGGGAAAAAAAGCCATGATTTGCAGACAAGCCTTAAGGTAATTTCTGCCTGACTTACAAGAAGGTAGAGCTTCACTGTATTTCCATCCTGATGCCCTTCTCAGAGACTAGTCCTCAGTTTACCTGGGTTCAAGAGGGATAAAGAAACTGAAATTATTTCACAGGGCCATGTGTGTGTGTGTGTATGTGTGTGTGTATGTGTGAAAATCCCGTTGAAATATTAAATAATAGTAGCAAATGCCCTATTTTTTGACCCATCAGGGAAGGAATTTCTTATCAATAAAAGGTGTTGATATTTAACTACTACTAGCAGAAAAGTTATAATGTAAACAAGCATTTAAGGTCAAGTACCAGTCTTCCTAAAGATGCAGAGTTGAACAAAAGGGCTAAAGGATATGTGCTTCCTGTTCTCAGGCCATTGCCATGGTGGTGGGATGGGAAGATACTAACCCAGGTCATCACAGTGGGTGACATTTAATTGCAAACTGGAATTAGTTTCCAGAAGGCAAAAGAATTGTGGTTCTCTGAGAGCAATATCCAACAGGGCTGACCTAGACCGAGAAGCCAGGGTAGTTCCCCCAAGGTAATTCTTGTGTCCTTAGCTAACGTGGACATGGGTAGGAATTGAGCAGGAGAAGCTGGGATGGAAGAGTGTTGCCCAGACAGTTACCTGGGAAGGGAAGGGAAAGATTGGGGCAAGAGCAGCTGGAGTTGTGCTGAGTCTTTGAGGTCAGTTTAAGGAATGTGGTCTTCATCTGAGGACTTTTGGAAGCCAGTAAAGGGTTTTTAAGCAGAAGAAATCTTTCTGGCTGTAGTGTAGAGAACAGTTTGCTGTGGGTGTCAGACCTGATGGGACAGACCGTTGAAAAGCTCTTGCAGTAGTCCGGGAAAAGATGGTGCTGATTTGCATTAAAGTGGAGCAAGATGGAGAGCAAAGAATAAATGGAGGAAGTTGGGGGGTCTACTTGGTGGAACTTAGGGTGGGCTGAAAACCGAGGGTGAGAAGAGAAGGCGGGGGTCAAACCTGACTCCCACCTGTGTCATTTTTAGAATGGTTTTGTGAAGATACAATTTACATGCCATAAAATCCCCCATTTTTAAGCGTACAACTTAATAAATTTTAGTGTATTTTTAGAATCGCACTGCCATCACCAGAGTCTAATTTTAAAACATTTCCAACACCCTAAAAAGAAACCTCGTGCTCATTCGCCATCACTCCCCCTTCCCATTCCTGGCCCTGGGAAGCAGCCATTCTACAGATTTGCCTTTTCTGGACGTTTCATATAAATGGCATCATGGAATGTGTGTTCCTTGTGGTCTGGCTTCCTTCACTCAGCACGATGTTCGAGGTGCATTTGTCGGGAAGGAAAAATGTCTTTTCCTTACCCATCCTACGTTCAGGACCAAAGCCCCTAAAACAAAAGGCAGATTAACAAGAGGAAGGCATATACATTTACTGAATATAAGTTTTACATGATACAGGCACCTTCATAGGGAAATAAAGACCCAAAGAAATGGTTAAACTTGTGTATTTTTTATGCTATAATAGATCTGATGAAGAAGTAGACAGTCATGGAGAAATGGGATGGGCAAGAGCATGATCTAATTCTGATACGCTAGGGGAAATTTAGCAAGGCCCGTTTATACAGATTCTTCTCTGGGTCCCATTGTCTTCAGAGATTAGAATGTACCTTTCCTCTGGGTATAGGGAGGGCATCTTGAATGATGCTCGTACGACCTGCTTCAGGGGAAGTTGAGAAAATCCATCCTAGGTTTTTATGGCCTGCTTGAGGGGAGAAGAGTGGGAGACGTTGAGAGTGGCCTTGCTGCTTCTGCTAATTTCTCAATTGCCAGGGTGCCACGTTTCGGGGCAGCGTGTCCTGAACCCCATCACATCCATGCTGCAGCCCACCTGTGCTGTGTGAAACTTGGTGGTTCCTTGATTTTAAAGCAGTAGTATCGGAAAAGAAGCAGCGTCGGCAATACCAAGGGACAGACAATGAGTTAGAATTTGGACACATCAAGTGTGAGGTACCTTTTTGACATCCAGTGGCAATATCTCACTCACAGATGATGATGGAAGCTCTGAGCATGGATAAAAAGAAGTGATATAAAATGGTGGCCTAGGACCGGGCCTTGCGGAACTCCAGCATTTTAATGGTTAAGGATGGATTTGAAGGAAACCGAGACAAAAGATCCATTGAGATAAAAGGAAACACAGGAGCAAAGTGAGGAGAACATTTCAAGAAAATGAAAACTGTTATATGCATCAAGTGACACAAATAAGTCTATTCAGTTGGGGGCTGAACATTTTTATTGGGGTTGTCATGGAAGCCGTTGGTAACTTTTGTTGGATCCGTGTTGGCTGAATGAGTCTAGATTGAAATAGGTTAAATATTGGGTGACAAAAGAAACAGGAATTATGAATGCAGGCTGCCCGTCTGTGGAGAAGAAAGAGATAATGGAATGTAGATCTGAATGTTGTTTTTAAAAACATGGGAGCAATTCGAGCAAAGCTAAATACTGCCCCGAGGGATCAGTACAGGAAAACTGGAAAGCCATGCAGGGGAGAGGAAGGGCAAACAAGGCGCGGTGGGCCTCCTGGGGGAGCAGGACCAAAGGCAGGCACGAAGGAGGAGGAGGATGGATGATCTGCCAGTGCACCAGGAAGGAAAACGCAGGGCTGTGTGGAGAGGGGGGTAGATTTACGTTCAGTTTTGGGACTTGGCTGTGGCCACATTGATACGTTTGCAGTGACATGGCTGGCCTGCTCCTCTAAAGGTGGTTCACTGGATCTAGTCATCAGACAGCAGCACGAGCCATGGTGAGTGCTGGGATGACTTCAGAGGATGTGCCAGCCGGGCTTCATTAGCTCGAAACTCATGTTCACTAAAGGAAATGTGTAAATCACACCTTGACTGGCAGAGATTTCACTTTTCACAAATTAGCGTGTGTATTTTTGTTACTTTTGTTCCTGTGCTCTTCCTTCCCCTGGGTAGATCCCGTTCGCCTGCACTTGCTTCCAAGCATTGAGCAATGTTTTGAAACTTCCCTGCTTGGAAACAGGAACTCAAAGCAGCTTAGACTAACTCAGGCTGTGAATAACACTGCAGTAAGCACCTCCACCATTTGAATCAGCAGTGGGCTCCTTCCCATCCTTTAACTTTCATCATGACAATTGATCTGCAAATCAAGTTGAACGAAGAGCTTGGGGATTGGTTCAGACAAATAGCTTCAGTAAATGAAACGTTTTTCTAGCTAAGAATCAACACCACACCACAGGTGCAATTATGACCTGGGCAGGATTCCGTTTCATTTTTTACTCTCCTCCTGCCAGTTTGCAAGTGCATGAATTAGCAAACATTTCCGACCTCAGGCCTGGGAAGCACCTACATTAATTCAGTAATTGCACTTAGGAGGGAAGTTGATTTTACTCATCCTTTGTGGAAGATTGAGTATGAACCTTGCTACCAGTTAATTCTCCCTCTTGGATATTTATCTTTTTGATTCATCATAACTTAACTGACCGAATGGCAGATACTTTCCTACCCAGCAAACCACATGTGATTCAGGGACTGCACTGAATTCAGTTGTGGGGGAAACTTTGTTCTCTGGGGTGATGACTTTTAAACAAATGTTGCGAATATATTTTAATTATGTCTGTTCTGGCATTATTTAGCCAGAGGAAATTTTTTTTTTTTTTTTTTGAGGAGCTCATTTAATTTCCCTTTGAAACTTTTGGTTTTAATGTTGAAACGCTTTTGAGAAGATTAGCTTACGGGGATGAATGGGGCAAAAGAGAAGCTCCGGGAGCACCACAAGCTGTTTATAAGCAGCGTGGAGAAGGCCTGTCTTCATTCTCAAGCAGGGCATTAATAATATGTACCAGTTAATACCCTATATTGCTTCTCAGCTATTGCTCATTAGTGGGAGCAGTGCGTGATATTGAAAAACATCCGTGAATCACGCAGGCTCAAACGTTTCATTTTCTCATCTCCCCCCTGCCCACGATGTTTTATTAATGCTTATACTGGAAATGCAAAACATCTGATATTCTAATTGGATCTCGTGCAAGTGAAAATATCAAATTGGGAATAGAAAAACATCTTGCACCACTCAAACCCTAAAGAGTACTGAACAACAATAAAAACAAATTATCACCATCACCTTTCATTTTAAATAATTTCGTTTTTGAATGATATGAAGCGGTGTATTCTGTTGGTATTAATTAGTTTTCAAGGAAATATGCCTTTTACCTCTTGTCTTAGTCCGTTTTTGTTGCTATAACAGACTACCGTAGACTGGGTAGTTTATACAGAAAAGAAATTTATTTCTTACAGTTCTAGAGGGTGTAAATCCAAGAGCATGACACCAGCATCTGATGGGTACCTTCCTGCTACATCATAACAGGGTGGAGGGCATCCCATGGCAAGGGGACAAGAGCGGGAAAGCCAGAGAGAGCTTGCTTTTATACCAAAGCAATACCTGTGATAAGGAGCTCAGTTCCCTGATAATGACATTAGTCCATTCATGAAGGCAGAGGGTTAAGTTTTCAACACATTGACTTTTGGGAGATACATTCTACCATAGTGCCTTATATTGACTATGTTAGGCTTATAAGATGAAGATGTTAAATACTTTTATCGAGTCCCTTATGTTCTTAATCAGGCTTTGTATATATGACCCAATGACTTCAATATTTCCTTCTCTGTGGAAGTGTCGTCTCTGACATCTTTCTTTGCTCAGCTTCCCATCGCACTTTGTGTAAACCGTATTTATGCAATTCATCATATTTTAACCCACTGAGGGTTTTTGTTTGTTTGTTTGTTTGTTTTTGTTTTGAGACAGAGTCTCACTGTGTTGCCCGGGCTAGAGTGAGTGCCATGGCATCATCCTAGCTCCCAGCAACCTCACACTCCTGGGCTCAAGCGATCCTCCTGCCTCAGCCTCCCGAGTAGCTGGGACTACAGGCATGCGCCACCATGGCTGGCTAATTTTTTCTATGTATTTTTAGTTATCCGATTAATTTCTTTCTATTTTTAGTAGAGACGGGGTCTCGCTCTTGCTCAGGCTGGTTTTGAACTCCTGAGCTCAAACAATCCGCCCGCCTCAGCCTCCCAGAGAGCGAGGATTACAGGCATGAGCCACCGCGCCCGGCCCCACTGAGGGTTTTTGACCTTGCCCACCAGGCCGTGAGCATCTTGAAGCCGGTCATTATCCTTATCCTTAGCTCAGAGCCTTGCATACCATGGCTGCCCAGTAAATGATTGGCAATCGATTGAATGCGTGTGTATGACTGAAAGCAAAGTATCAGGCTGAATTCACTGCAAAATTCACTGGATATATCCCCTTTTTGGGGGAAGGGATGATGACAAGTGTGACATTTTTAGAATGGGTTAGTTAGTAATAAAACCCAAAACCTCTGTAATGGGAATTCAGAAATTCTTAAAAATTATGAAGCAAATGGGGGAAAGGCAGCATTTAGAGTCCCCAGTTCTCAGCAGTGCACCTCTGGGTGCTTGACCATGAGCTCAGTGAGGTCAGGGAACACGTCCGACTTGCTTACCAGTGTTTACCGCAGCACTTGGTATATAGTAGTTGCCCAGTAAATCTCCGATGGCTGCCTGACCAAAGACTGTCTGCTTAGACAGTCAGACATGAAACTGCCCAGTGGAAAACTTCACACAGTTCAGAAAATGTGATTACCAAGGCAGTGGAAATAAGCCCATCCATATAGAGAGGCTTAGTGTCAGAAATAAATCCTCCTAAGAACCCGGTCACTTCTGGGTGCTGCGTGACCAAGGTGAAAAGCAAATAGATCCCTCACTGGCTAGCCCGCAGTTGTACGTTTGTCCCCTGGGAGCAGCTTTTTTGCTTATGGTGGTTTCCCTTTATGTCTCTATGCTTGGGAGCTTAAGGGAGGGGGAAGAGAGCTTTCAAATGCAGGTAACAGTGGGCAGAGCCCCCCAGCGCAGGAGTGGTGCTCTGTGAGGGTTCTCTAGATCCAAAGCTTACTTGCAGCTGTCTTGGTTTTGGATGTCTCTCTGCAGAGACAGAAGGACAGATGAAAAACAAATAGGTCAGAAAGCCTTCCTAGTCCTGAATAGTTTGCATCTTTAAAAAAAAAGAAAAAGGAAGGAATAAACAAAAATTTAAAATCATATCTTACCATTCAGAATTGAAATAAATTATTTGGATTCAATTACCTCATTCTTACCATCATAGAAAGCATTAAAAAAAATACAGAATTCTCGTGAGACTTACAGAGTTCCTGCTCTGATATTTTATCTTTGCTGTACTTGATGTTTAACAAATAACACTTTCTGTGTGTTGGAGGGGCTGATTTATGTTGATCGGATGTGGTTTCCTTTCTTCAGCATTCAACAGATGTAGGAGGGATGCTTATTTGTGATAACTTGCACTCCACTTAATATGTAAAATTTGAGTATTTTGTCAATGTATATAAATAAAATATGAATTTACAATATGAGAGACTACAAAGGGTTGATGCATTCTTTTCAGCTGGCAAGAGAGGCTGCCACTAGTGTTTTATGAGCATATTAATCCTCATTGGTAGATATGAATGTGTTGGTTCCCCATAGCCAATTACAAACATGTTTTATGGGAAGTCATCCGCCCTTAATTTCTGCAGAGCCTCACCGAGGTAAGCATCTCATGGCGTAGCCCACGTAAAGCACTCAGACGACCAGATAAACAGTCCTAGGGTGGGTGTGGACTTGGAGATGAAAGCTGCCCGGAACTTTTATCCTTCCTGCAAGCAGAAGTCCTTTCTATATAAAGAACAGATGCTATTTAGATCCAAGCGGAGTTGTCACACATGTGAGCTCGGTCACATTTCAGGACCGCCGCTGACCACCCTGCACGCTCCCTGAGCTTACGGGCCGCCTCGTGTTTCATAACGAACATTCTTTTACGTGTCGTCCCTTAAATGGCGTCTGAGCTCTTTCTAAAGCTGTGGACTAAGTGTTCTATACGGATTGTGTCATTTCATTCTCAAAACAAGGATGACACTGTTATTTTCACTTTTTTAACAGACACAGTAGCTGTGCTCAAGCTCCCTGCTACTCTGAGTGTGGCCCGTAGGCCGTGATCATCAGCAGCACTTTGGAATTTGTTAGATATGTGAAATCAGGTGTGGAAATAGGAAATCAGTTATCCCTACAACACCCAATTCAAAACCTGCATTTTTACAAGATCTGCAGGTGACTTGAGGCGTTGCCTAAATTTCCATGGCCAATACTGTGGCAAAGCCGGGACTCAGAGGTGTCGCTGGAACCCAGACCCCCATGTGGGACGGTGAGTTTCCCAAGATCACATAGTTAGCAAGTGTCAGAGACAGGACTTGACCCTGTGCTCAGGACCATGAATATTTTGACTTTGTTTTAATATTTGCATTCAGTCGTGGAGAAATTAAGAATAATTGCTAGCCTAAGTTTTTGTTAATTAGAATGGTAAAAGACTGTGCTAGAAGTTTTCTTCTTAGGAAAGGAGTTGGACTTTTAATTCCCATACCCTATGTTGCTGTCTCTGAATCATCATCGTTGATGGTGCACAGTGAAAGTGGCTCCTGGTGTCTGGTACTAACTTAACATCTAGAGAAAGGACCGAGACACTGAAAAGAACATCAAATATAGACACCCGCTGTGCATGCTAGCTGAGCGCCCTGCTCAGTGCTTATTAGCATTTAATGTATATACATATGGTTTAAATTTCAGGAAATAGTAACAGGAAATATTGTCTCCCTTGCTTTTAACCTTTGCAGTGGTGGCCAGGTTTGGCTGACCTCACTTAGCTATGGAAGGATATGTAAGAGGCAGAAGGATTATGAAGATACGAGGGTATTCCAGGCAGGAGAAGGTATGAGAAAGAGTTCAGAGGGGGAGAGACTGCCACAGATTCACAGGACTTTCTGCCTGGAGTCAAACAAAAGCTACTGATGACTTCTCACTTAGTTCCGGCATGACAGCACTGCTGTCAAAAAGAGAAACAACTTTGGAACCAGATAACCTGGTTCAAATCCTGCATCGGCCCTGACCAGCCGCGTGACCTTGGGCAAGCTAGCTGAGCGCTCTGTTTTGATCCTGGGAATCGGGAAGGATACCAGCACCATAGCCGTGTGAGGCTGATGAAATGAGTTAATATCTCTAAGTGCATAGTCATTGCCCCTACGGGTGCTCCGGTGAGTGTCAGTGCTTAGTTTTCAAGTCACTTTGGGAATATCAAGAAGTATTAGATGGAGACTCTATAAAACTATGAAGCTAATAACCTGCTTGTGAATGAGGTCCTGAAATAGGATGTGATAAAAAGCATTGTGAGAGAGAAGAGGAAGAGAAGATAGGGAAGGCAGCTTCACCACCAGGCTCAAGGTACCATATAAAGGTGCTTAGATTCCATTCGGCCCCTCTACTCTGTTGGCTCTTTTGTTCTTTCCGGCCGTCACGATAGTCCCAGATTTTGGTGTGCATCAGAATTATTTGTGCAACAGTTTACGATGCATATCTCTGAGTCTTTTCCCTAAAATTTTGATGTAAGTCTGGTGTAGGACTGGGGCATCTGAGTTCTGGTAAGTCCTTCATGCACTAATGGTGGTTCTATGATGGTTCCTCTTCCCTCGTGGTAAAACACAATCCAGCTTCCCTCCAGCACTGGGCACCCTGTTTCCACCTTCAAGTTCTCTCTGTAGGTGGTGGAGGAACAACCAGGTCAGACACCCATGTGAACACAAAAGAAGAAAAGAGAGCCATTGTTCTCGACCGGGTGAAGATGTGATCATGCCAACTTACTCAGGATGATGCAGATCAAATTACGTGTAAACAATGGTGGTAAATATGTCTGAAAATTATGGGAATGTTTTGGAGATAAGAAAAAGAAAATGGGGCTGTGCAGAGTGGCTCACGCCTGGAATCCCAGCACTTTGGGAGGCCGGGGCGGAAGGATCGCTTGAGGCTAGGACTTTGAGACTAGCCTGGGCAATGTAGTGAGACCCTATCTCTACAAAAAATTTAAAGAATTAGCCAGGCATGGTGATGCACACCTGCTCAGGAGGATGAGGTAGGAGGATCGCTTGAGCCCAGGAGTTTGAGGCTGCAGTGAGCTATGATGATGCCACTGCACTCTAGCCTGAGAGACAGAGTGAGGGTCTGTCTCCAAAAATACAGAAAAAGAAAGAAAATGGATCCCAGTGCAATTGAATGGCAAGAAGCCGCTCTGCTAGGCTGGCTTGATGGAACTAAATCCCTTCTTCAGATAATGACTTGAGGGTCTGAGGAATGTCATGAAGCATTGGAAGCTCTTGACAGAAGGAAAGTAGCCTTGAGAATCAGGTGTAGGTGGGATTAATTTTGGGACCAGGTCTGTGGTAGGGGTGTGGGGGATCAAGATGCCGTTAGGAGGTTTGTGGTGAGGGTTAGTGTGAATAATAAACTCAGAGATGTAGACACTGGGAGGGTGAGCAGAAGCAATTAGAGTGAGAGAGAAGATGCCTGATATGTGGGAGGCAGATGGAAAACATCATCATTATTGCAACATTACCAGCATGTTTGAATTCCTCCAGCTTTTCATTAGGGACTGTCTAGATGGCTTTATTTTTTAAACCAAAGCCTCTTACCCTCCTGCGAGATAGTGTCTGTAAGTAAGGAAAGTGACTGACTCTGCAGTGGTTGGTTCTGGGTACAGACTGCCTTTGATCAAACTCTGGCTTTACTGCTCTTTATTGGGTGAATCGAGGAGGTTGCTTAACCTCTCTGTGCTGTTTCCTAACAGCCTCAAAGGATGGTTGTGATACATGTTTAGTACTTGACATTGAGAAATTTCCTTGGTAAGTGTTAGTTATTGTCATTATTTTCAATTATTATGCTTCTTTTGGCTTCAAGTGATAGAAAAAAAGCCCTCAAATGGTCTAAATGATAAGAATATTTATTATTTAATGGAACATAGGTTATTAATTCATTTCAGTGAGGACATCAGGAGTGCAGATATTTTTGATCTTTATATATCTGTGATCCTTCATTTGTTGAGTGTATACTTAAGCTGGCTTTACTCATAATAGCAAGATAGCTGCAGTGGTTCCTGCCATCACATTCGGATGTAGCATTGTCCAGCAGAAGAGAAGAAAGGCTTTTTTTTCTTGGGTGTATCTTTTTAGGTCCCCAAGTCCCCCAGCATACCGTCATTCACATCTCAATGGTCAAAATTGCTTCCTCTTCCTATTACCTGTAGGACAAATGCAACTGGAATTATCCTGATTGGCATATGAAGTTGCAGAGCCTTGGAAAGGAATATACTAGATAGGGGCCCCCGTCAAAAGGAGGAAGAGTTTAGCAAACAGTAGTGTCCACTGGAGATCCAGGTACAACCGTCCGGTGTCAGAGACAAGGAATTTGAGGTTCAAATATTTAAACAGTTAGCCTAAGGTTACACAGAAAATGATGAGCCAGTTTTTGAACTGAAGCGTTTGTGACTCTAAAGCTTGTAATTTAAAGCCTGTACCTTGCGTCGTGGCTCATAGTCTTCTTTGATTTGGATGAGGACGCGCATCTGTTTAGAAGTCTGGGAGTGAGGATTGCATTATTTTGGGGAACGTGATGGAAGGAGGGATTCAGAACAGGACAGCTGTGTCCAGCATAGGCCGGTGACACTGTAGACATCTAAGGACTGTGCCTTGGAAAGGCCTTATGATCCCGTAGTGGGACAGAAACGACTTTGTGGGTCGTGACTGTTGGAAAAGGGCTGTCAGCCACCGGGAGTAAATGATATGCGCCGTTTTGCTTTAACTGATGAATATTGTCCTGGCTTTTAAAAATGATGTTTCACGGACAAATCCACCCCCTTCAGAGGTGTTTGCGTAGGGGTGTGTCTTTTGGGAATATCTCCATCGGGCTTCCCTTCTTATCAGTTCCTGTGGACCCACAGTGTGGGCGAAATACTGTGGCTGTTGGTGCCATCAGAGGCAGTGTGTGTAGACTCTGTAAGAAAGAATGGCTTCCTGGCAACGGTCCTAGAATACAGGGACAACAGTCTCACCAGTGGAGAAATTTCCACGGGTCTTAGTTATTGATGAAAAAGAGTCAAGCGTATAGCACAAAACCTTGCTTTTGGAACGGAGTAGGTTGCAAGAACTGTGGTTTAGTGGAACCATTTTGGACGTGGTGTCAAGAAGCCCTCATACTGTCACTCACTGGTCCCGAGATGGTAGTCGGGGCACTTAAGTTTTCTTCCTCAATAAGATGAATTTAATAATGTCGATCCCAAGGCTGTTACAAGAAATGAATGGGGTAATACAGGTGAGGATGCTTTGAAAGTCCCATCTAGGGACTTCCTGGCACTCAGATAATCTCTTACCTCACTGTTTGGGCTCTGGTGCATTTTTAATATGGTGACCTTGCGGGGGGAGTCTTTTTTTTTTTTTTTTTTAAAGTTAATGATTATTTTCAAATATAGCTGGGAAGAAAGGTTAAAATTCTGAC
>NW_012149374.1:863561-865467 GCF_000956105.1 Propithecus coquereli
TTTTTAAGCAAACATAAGGCTTCATTGGTGAGGTTGTGAAAAATAGCATCTTACAACCTCTGCCGCATGAGGTTGCCCTGAGCCCAAGAAACTCAGGATTCACCATCGCTGTATCCTCACCAGTCAGCTTGGGATACAGTCACGTTCAGCCTCAGGTCACGCTCCTTGTCTGTAAGTGGGGATCAGTCCACTTGTTTTTCTAAGGAAGCAACTTTTCACATTTTTTTCCCTACCTGGTTCACACAGGTAAAGCGAAAAGTTCTTCCCTATCATCCTGCCTACTGTGTTCTCTTGCCACTGTCAAGCACTTCACAGGAAAATTGATGTCACTAAAGATGACACATATAAATCAATGTCTGGTATTTACTTAATGTCACACCTAAATTATTAATTCACTCTTGACAAGAACAAATGTACAGTGGAATTTACTAATTTGGACTAATTGAGGGAAAGGCCAATTATATATAGCAAAGCCTCCATTAACTGGAATCCAACTAAGGAGACCTCAATTAACTTTTTGTTCTTCTCTCAAGTGTGAGATTTGTAACTCTTAGGAAAATCAAGCTTTCAGAGACTTTGCCTTTCAAAACTGATTGCTAGACTGTACCTTATGATCATAGGGACCAAGGCTCTTGGCCTCCTAAAAGTTTGCTGAAAAAAATCACTGACATAAAGCAGATTGATTAGTAGGAGAAAAGGCATGCAAATTTATTTTACGTGTATACTCGAGAGCCTGCAGAGTGGAGACCCACAGATACAGAGGAAATTGTGTCCGTTTTTATGCTGAGGTTCAACAAAGTATGGACAGCCGTGTAGACATATGATTGGACAAAAAGGGCATGATCTGATGCTGACAGCCAGGCCTGTCTGTCTAGATTCTTCTTGGCCTCTCTGAGCACCGTCCTTCCTTCTGGGTGTGGGGCAGGACCCTCTCTGGAATGGGGGTCTCATGACCTATAGTCAAGCAAGACAGATCGAATAATTTCTTTATGGCCAGTTTTTGTATAGAATATTTTTAGGTTTTATGGCTGGCTTTGGGGAAAAGGGGTTCTGCTGTCTATGACCCACCCGCCTTGGGGAAGAGGGATTCGTTGCTATGGCCAGTGTTGGGGGAGAATGGGACTGAGAGACAGGACCTCTGTCAGAGAAGGTCAGAGAAAAACTTTTGCTTCTGAGACCTTCATCGTGAGGTTTAAGAACAGCTCCTCTTTCACTGGTCTTCCCCAAACCTAGCAACACGATGTGCTGCAAAATCTGAGACTCCAAGGAAGTACCATAACGAGTCTTGTGTAAGTACAATGACTATGACTTACGGTAACCCTTAATGGCGTAGGACCAGCGTGTGGAACAATGTTAACATAATAATCCTGTGTGTACAGGGTTCTGAAATAAGCATTTTATGTGATTTAAGTGCTGATTTTTTTGCTGCTATCCTAGAAAGGAATTGTAAGTTTATTCCTCTTTTACCTGTAAGAAACCAGAGGTTTAGGGAAGGTTAAGTAAACTGCTGAAGGTCTCACACTAGTAGGTGGTGGGAGGAGGGATCTAAACACAAGTTGGCTCTGAAGCTCGTTCACTGAACCACTCCCAGAGTCCAGCTATTCGGAGGAGGAGGAGATAGTGTATCTTGAGAGGCAGTGAGTCCTTCAACATCAGATGCGATCCTACAGAAGATGGATGATATGTTGGTCAGATGCAAACATCTAAAGGCTGTTCAGCTATTTAAATTTTAATCCAACTCCGAGATGCTATGATTCTAACCAGAAAATGCACCTGACCAAAACACTTCTTCCCCTCTTTGCAATATCAACAGAGGCTATACTACTGTAAAACACATTAAAAATATAAAGTGTAGGCCGGGCGCGGTGGCTCACGCCTGTAATCCTAGCACTCTGGGAGGCCGAGG
>NW_012149374.1:866269-866947 GCF_000956105.1 Propithecus coquereli
AAATTATTAGGTAGGATTCTTGTAATCTGACCAAGACCAATGTCTTAAACTTTAGACAAGGCTGAAATCTTGAAGAGAAACGCTGGTAAATCAATTTTAGTTATGTTGCAGTGATTCAGGGTGAGGACTTTCAGCCTCATTCACCTTTTGTCTTCTCCTTTCTCGCAAAACCGGATGGTAAAGAACTTTGTTTTTGGTACACACTTCCTCAAAATTTCCCGTTATCGTTCATAATATAGAAGCTTTCTGGAGCTGTTTTGGGATGGTTCTCAGCCTTTGTAAGATCTGTCTCAGCGACTCAGTAAGAGCAGCTTACGAGGCTCAGAGTCTTAAGCATCTGCTGTGTGCTGGGGGACTTGCCTACAGGCTTGTGATTCATCAGTGAATGAGCTGGGTAAAAGCCCTGCCTTTGTATACCTAGCACTCTAGTAGAGGAGGCAGGAGATAAACAGCATGTATTAGAAGTAAGCACACAGCCTAGAATGTTAGAATGTGAAAAATGCTACAAAGGAAAAGTAAATAGATGAGAGTATGAGGAATGGGGAATGGAGAGAGAGGTACAGATTGCTTTATTGCGTGGGTCTGTTAGGGGAGGCCTTAAAACGTAACATCTGAGCAGAGGGGAAGGAGCTGAGGTCATGAACTCCTCTGTCTGGAGCCCCCAGAGGTTCATGATCT
>NW_012149374.1:869547-871310 GCF_000956105.1 Propithecus coquereli
AGACCCTGAGTCAGCTTTGCTGTCTTATTTTCCACCACCCTACGTATCCAACAAGGTGGTAAAACTGAACTATTGTCTCCTGTCGAGTCCTTGCAAATTACCTAATTTCCATACTTTTGCTCATGCCATTTCTTCATCCTAGTTGTTTATCAAATTTAAATTCTGCCTAGCGATCATGACCTAGCTCAAATTCTACTTTGTTGAAAAAGCCTTCTATGTCTTATTTTCTGGACTTGGACCACTTTATAGACATTGTTTATGGAATATTTCATTTTATGTTTTTTATTTGCATCAGTTGCATACAAATCTGGAATAAGACAGATTCAGTCATCACAAAGAGCATTTTGTTGTTCGTGTGAACATAATAGCCTTGCTCCAAGCGGAATTGCCTATTTTTGTCCTGAAAATCTGCTCCAGACTTTTGTACTTCTCACAGCTCATAAGTGTCACCTGGCTTGTCATTGGTGGTGGTCCACCAGTGGCAGACAGAGCCATTCCAGTATGTTGAGGGCTTCAGCAGTCTGGTAGCAGCCACTGTGTGGATCATAATCTTTCCTACGTCATGTCACCAACGGATGGAAGCAAAAAGCATTTACACAGGTGTGCCCAAGATCTAGAATGGAAAAGCTGATGTGGTAAATCCTTCAACTTTCCTCCTAACTTTCTCTGCTGCTCCTTCCAGATCCCCCTACCCAGACCTTCCCCTTCAGGCTCAGCCTCTGGGATCTTTCTCTTGCCCTGTGTCCCAGCCCAAGCCCTGCAGATATCTTCATTTGCTTATTTTATGCTTCCCAAGAAGCTGTACTGTCCTGGGTAAGTGGCAGTGTACAGGTGTAGGAGAAATCCCAGGTTGAACATGTCATATCTTGTTAATTTTACTTGAAAATATGGGGCCTTTGTTGTTTTTGTGAACCACATATATCATAAAGCAAAATTCTAAATTTGCTTGAATTTTAAGATGAAATGGATGATACCAAACAAATGCCTTAGTTGTTGAGGTCATGCTGTTCTCCTCACTGCCACTCTTAAGATATCTGCAGTCATTCTTCTTTGCTGTTAGAATTATTTCAGTACAAACATTTTAAGATTTAAGATGTTGAAGTTATTTAGCCTTTTTGTAGTTAATAGGTTTTGTTCCCTCTTTTGTCTTCCTTTCAAAGATCTTCCCTTTACTCCTCTTCCCCCCAAAACCAAATATACTGCCCCATCTTCATAAACGTGCCTCTCTTTGACTTCTCTGACCAAGGCAGCTGGAAGGTTTATGGAGTATCTATCTAGACTGCCATGCAATCTTGTTGAAAGAATTTGAGAATCAGTTGTATGGATGGAAAAGAGTGGAAAGGATAAAAGTTAATCTTCCTTACTGGTGGGAATGCAGTTCCAAAACAAAGTAAATCTTAACATGGGAAACAAGTGAAAATGGGCAATAGTTTTGTCATTGTTTCCTTTTGCCTTTGAAGGGAGGGAAGCAAGATTGGGAGTGGACCTATAATTAGGAGGGTGTCATTTACTCGTTGGTGTGTAGACCTGTGCTGTTCTAGAGCTAGAAGAGATTTAAGAGAGAAGCTACTATCTCCTTGATTTTAACCTTGGCTCCTAGGAATCCATGGATTTGCAGAGCAGGTGGGGATGTCCATAATTTTCTGAATTTCACAAAGCATAATGCAAAAAGTGTACATTCACGCACAGTGTATTTCTTTGATTTTGGCTGGAGCTTTTGAAATTCAGTGGGGTTATATTGGTAATGATGAATGCCTTCGTCT
>NW_012149374.1:872180-874342 GCF_000956105.1 Propithecus coquereli
CCTTCTTACTGCAGTATAGTATGCTCTTCTATGAATATATCTTATTTGATTTATTACTTCTACTATTAGACAGGTATATTTAATTTTTCTCTGGAAAATATCTAGAACATATTTATGCATGTTTTCCTTGGCTTGTGTTCTGGTAGAAATTTCAGTGTCTCTAATTATTTAAAGTATTGGAGAGAATATTATTTCACAAATGCTGTTTGGTAGGCAGAATCCTTTAAAACACGGACTCCCAAGGAAGGACGTGGTCAAAGGGATCGGTTGTCATTGATGTAGTGCCCCTGTCTGCCTGTGAACAGGGCTAAATTTAACTCATCTTAGAAATTTTCTCTCTACTCTACCTTTTGAAATACCAGAGTAGGAGTCCACAAATCCCTTTGGTTACATGTCAGTGTCTCGGAACACTAGAGGTAGGAAATTTTTAACAACATTTGACCTAAAATCCTACTTCTATAATTGAAGCCCCATTCCTTCTTGTTCTCTCTGGGAGTAATGAAGAACAGCTATTTACTTACTTCTGCTCTTGGAGTAACCCTTTCTAATCCGATATGCCTATTTAGAGTTCTTTGTTCCTTTATCCTTTACAAGAGTAGTCTCTTTAGCCTTTCTTCTATGGTTTCTTCCCTTAGGTCATTTGTATAGTTCTAATCAAGACTGTTTTCAGATTTATCCATTTCTTGTTCAGTTTTTAGGGCTTAAAACTAAAAAATATGATCTTATAATGGCCTTGCTTGTACAGGGCTGACACAATTACCTCCCAGTTTTTATATATGACTCTCTGTATCTATGCTTATGCATACATATGTATATATCTATACCTTTTTTCAGGAAGTATATATTGCATCCCTTCTGTTTAGCAGGTCTCATGCATTTATAGCATGCCCACATGCAAACCAACAGTATTGGGTGGTTGGATTATATTTAGCATGTGGCCTGGTTATGCCTTTTGACACATTGTACAAAGACCTTTTTTTCCTATTTAGGTAATCTATTTAGTTGATAAAAAGAGGGAATTATTATTTCAAGTATACTAGAGAATATGTAAAGAATGTTCACAGCAGAACTGTTTCTAATAGCAAAATAAAATGAAGTCAACAACCTAAATGTCCTTTGACAGATTGGATAAGTAAATCATGACATTCCCACAGTAGAATACTACAATGAAAATACACTAGCTCCAACCAAATGCATTAACAAGGGTGATTTTTAAAAACAATGTTGAGTTCAAAAAAGTAATTGGAAGAATATGAATGGCCAATAAACATATGAAAAGATGTTCAACATCTTTAGCCATTAGGGAAATACAAATCAAAACCATAAGAGATACTGTGTCATAATGCACTAGGATGGCTATAATAAAAAAGACAGATAATAACAAGTGTTTGCAAGGATATGGAAAAATTTGAATGTTCATACATTGCTGGTTGGAATGTGGAATGTTGCAGTCACCTTGGAAAAGAATTTGGCTGTTCCTCAAATTAAGCATAGAGCTACCATATGACCGACCCATTTTATACTTAGGTTATACCGTACCCAAGAGAAATGAAAACACATGTTCACACAAAATCTTGTTCATGAGTAGTCAGAGCAGCATTGTTCACAATAGTGAAGATGCCCAAAATGTCCATCAACTAATGAATGGAAAAACGAACTATGGTGTAGCCACACAACAGAATATTACTTGACAATGAAAAGTAATGAAGCACCCGTATAGGTTACCACACGCACAAACCCTGAAAAAACTATACTAAGTGAAGGAAGCTGGTCACACATGATCACATTTTGTATGATTCCATTTATATGAAATATCCAGGATAGGCAAATCCATTGAGTCAGAACATAATATTAATGGTCGCCCTGGGCTGGATTAGGGGCAGAGATGAAAAACTGCTACTGGGTTCAGTATGTTTTGCGAGGCAAGAAGAACATGTTTAAAACTTATATTGTGATGATAGTTGCACAACTTGGTGAATATACTAAAACCATTGAATTGTACACTTTAAATTGGTGAATTTTATGGTATATAAGTTATATGTAAGATTTTTTTTTAAGAAGCAATCCGAAAAATGCATATATTCTGCTACAGTTTTTATAAAATTCAAAACTAATCAACTAAACAGTATGTTGTATAGGGTTGTATATACATATCGTAAAAC
>NW_012149374.1:886882-887625 GCF_000956105.1 Propithecus coquereli
GAATATGAATGGCCAATAAACATATGAAAAGATGTTCAACATCTTTAGCCATTAGGGAAATACAAATCAAAACCATAAGAGATACTGTGTCATAACGCACTAGGATGGCTATAATAAAAAAGACAGATAATAACAAGTGTTTACAAGGATGTGGAAAAATTTGAATGTTCATTCATTGCTGGTGGGAATGTGAAATGTTGCAGTCACCTTGGAAAAGAGTTTGGCTCTTCCTCAAAGTAAGCATAGAGCTACCATATGACCGACCCATTTTATACCTAGGTTATACAGTACCCAAGAGAAATGAAAACACATGTTGACACAAAATCTTATTCATGAGTAGTCAGAGCAGCATTGTTCACAATAGTGAAAATGCCCAAAATGTCCATCAACTAATGAATGGAAAAACGAACTATGGTGTAGCCACACAATGGAATATTACTTGACAATGAAAAGTAATGAAGCACTCATATAGGTTACCACATGCACAAACCTTGAAAAAACTATACTAAGTGAAGGAAGCTGGTCACACATGATCACATTTTATATGATTCCATTTATATGAAATATCCAGGATAGGCAAATCCATTGAGTCAGAACATAATATTAATGGTCGCCCTGGGCTGGATTAGGGGGAGAGATGAAAAACTGCTACTGGGTTCAGGATGTTTTGCGAGGCAAGAAGAACATGTTTAAAACTTATATTGTGATGATAGTTGCACAACTTGGTGAATATACTAAAACCA
>NW_012149374.1:888220-907538 GCF_000956105.1 Propithecus coquereli
CAAACACAAATTGTTTTGTATTAGAAAATTGAGGGAACGCAGTTTTATTTTCTAAAAAGTTTTTTGGAGACAGCAGATGCTTGGCTTTTTTTTTTTTTTTTTTTTTTTAATCTTTTGGGAAGGAACAGGCAGAGGGAGGAATAGATGAAGCTGAGAAGTGAGAGAAAAGACAAAACTACAGGCTGGAGAATGGGCATAGTACTTTTATGAAAATGAATACCTGATACCCAATTTAAATTGTTTTCCTACAATTTAAATGCCCTCCAGCTCTGAGGACGTTAAATTAATCCTGCTGTTCAAGAAAGACTTTGTGTAATGAGTATATCAGGGCATTTTTATTTTTGTAAGATATCATGAAAAATAAAAAAAAAAAAACGTGTTTCAGCAGTGGTTAATGTATGACAGCAGAAGAATGGCACAAATGGAAGAAAAATAATTTTATTTAATTTTATTTTTGTAATTTAATGCTCAGTCTTCCAGTCTTCTGTCACATATGCGCCCTGTTGGGTTATAAGCAGTTAGTTGATCCGAATGCCAGGGTTTCCAGTGTGATGGTTTGGTTGGTGGGAATTCCATTGAAATCACAGCTGAATCTTCAAACATCATATGCCCTTGGGTTACTTCCATCCAAAGTGTCCCTGCTGACCTCTTTTATTTGTCTTTTTTGTTTTCGTGTTCACTTTTCAAAATTTTAAAAGTTGCATGGTATTGTAAGTAGCTTCTCTAAGGCTGTTACATGCTTAGCTACGTTGGACCTCACCAGCATCAGCACTTACCGAACAAACTCTATAAACCAGCCTTCGTCACCATGTTCTCAAAAATTAGAGCCATGCGTAGCTATCAGGCTTTATGTGCCTCCCTCCAAAACTAAAGCTGAGATCCCTTGAGGAACAGCCCACATAATTGAGCATGCAGAGTCTTAGATTTCATGACTCCATGCTCCCCGCACAAGCACCATGCACAACACCCCCTACTCATCCTGTCATCTTCCTATTATATCTGCTAATTCTAAAATCAATATTTTAAAATGTTTATTTTGCTGGAGCGTTATTTTTGGAATAAATTCCATGACAATGCTTTAGATAACGGGTGTCATACTGGGCCGTCTAAAATCTGATTTTAGGAATCGGTTTTCTAATCAATTGTGCACCCACTTGGCAGTAATCTCACTGAAACTCAATTCTCCTAGTCTTTGATGAGCTCTCCTGTGGAACCGAATCTAAATTCCCTCCAAGATAGAGGTTTCACTTGCCCTTTCTCTGATCAGAGGAGCCCTCACAGAACTCCAAGAGCTTCTGAAGATGATTACAATGAGCTGGTGATTTCAACCAGTTCCTGAAATGCCTTGGGAGATTTTTATGCCGTCAGCCGTTTATGCAAAGAGAGGGAGTTTCATCTAGAAGGAAAAGAAATAGTTTAAGGCAACTTCGGGTTTAAATGTCAGATTTTTTCACTTGAATCTCAATAGTATATGGTAGAAAGAACTCTATTATGTAGAGCTCTGTTTCCTGTCTCCTAACCTCGACTCTGCTGTGAACTACTTGAATAGGCCTAGACAAGTTACTTAGATTCTATGATTGACACTTTCCTTGTCTGCAAAGTGTGAGTAAAATTGGATGATCTGTGTGGCCTTTTCTAGCCTTAGTGTGCAATGACTCCAAAGGTAGCTTTGGTCCACTCTGCTCCTCTCTGCTTCTTCCATGACAAAGACACCCCAAATATCCATCTAAAATCTTTTTCTTAAGCACGTGTTTTTTTCAGAACACAGCATAATATTGAGTTATATTCTTGCTTTGAAAACTTGCTTAGTCTACGGCCACACCGCCCTGAACGCGCCCAATCCCATCTGAAAACTTGCTTAAATAAACCTGATTTAACAATAATTACCAATTAATGATTATCTTTGATATCTAACAACTTAACATAATAAAGCACATTAAGTAGTTCTATAGGTATTTAACTGCTTTCATGATTTAAAACCTATTTGTATTCATAATTACAATAGTACTGTTGTGTTGACTCATCTGGAACAGTAATACACAATCAAAAACGGCAGCTATGAAAAGATACTGTCGTATAAGGAGAAGATTTTCAAGAAACGACAAATCTCATTATTCACTTGGACGTCACAAGGATAAAATCTAATTGAGGGTTTCAGAAAAACTTAAAACTTCTTTTGGAACCTCTGAAATTAGGAATATGCTCTTTCGACTAACTTTTTCGTTTCAGTTGGGCAGAAGATCAGTGTGTGACTTCAAAGGTATTTAGTCATAGTAAAATCCAGTTCAGCTATTAGAAAATAAAATCTTTTCTCTCCCTGCCCTCGAGTGTTCATAAAGAGTCTACAAATACGGTCTGTTATTTTGTGTGTGTCGCCAATATAACTGGCATAATTATCTTCATATTGGGCTCATTAAGCATCACATTCTTCTGTGAATCACTGCAGTGTGACAGTGGCCCAACAGTGAAGATAGTTCCCTGTGAAACAAAGGGGAAAAAAAAAAAAAGCAAGATTCTGTTCTAGTAGTTTTACCTTTAAGTCTATTGTTGTCAATTGAGAGCATTGCTTTGATGTGTAATTAATCTAACTGAAGTCTGGTGTTTTCCACTTTCTAATAGAAAACTGGTAATTTGCATTTGCGACAGACCTAGACCTTCAGCCAAACCCAGGGTCCACATTTATCTTGAAGGTTTGTGTTGTTCCCTGTAGTCACAGGGAGAGCAGCACATTCTTCAGAAAGTGGCTCCTTGAGACCTTGGACACTGCAGCTGTAATAAGAATGGGAGCTGGGCTCATCCATCTCTCCTTGTTCTGCGCAGGGACACTGCCCCCAAAGCATCGAGTACCTTGGAAGCCACGTGGATCCCCACATCAGTGGCCTATTCCGCCTGAGTCTTTGGTGTGGTTGTTGTAATTGTTTCATCTGGGATTAATGTGGGGTGGGGAGGGGACTGCATTCATAAGCTAAAAAGGAAGACCGGTGAATTTTTTTTTTTTTTACAATGTTAACATTCTAATCTCTGCAGAATTATTTCCAAAAACTTTAAATATTGAGAAATGAAAGATTATTTTCCCCGTATGAAGAAAATCTTAGTTTCTGTCATTTAAGAAAAGGGGGTTAACCAGGAGATATAAATGCTAATCTCAAATGTAGTGATTTTCTCTGAATATTCAAATGCCCCCTGCATTGTTTTTAAATGGCACATACATGTCTAGTTTGCTTCAGGAGGTTGTATGTTGGTACATCTGACCATTCAGTACCTTCTGTGACCCCCTCCGCTCCAGACACACTGGCTTTCTCCCTGACCCTGTCTATAAGTGAATGTGTAAATGACTGTTTGTGTTCATCATGGGACAAACCTTTGTGAGCCTTTACTTCTGTTTTCATCGTATTTTATAATAATGGGGATTCTCTCTGTAATAGAGTGTACCCTAGAAAAAACAATTTTAAAGAAATTAAAAGCACCTGTAAGTTGCAGTCTGACATATTCAATAGTAAACATTATAGGCTGCTATTTGATTATATTTTTTCTCTTTGTTCCAAATTAAGATTTTTAGGATTTTTCCCCAATCTCTTTATCACAAGAACCTTCAGAGCTGTTCCTTTGTTTTTCCAGGGCTGTGTGTGTAGCAGATGAACATGTAGGGATTGTTTTGATTCGAATCCCTTGTATCTGATGATGATCATTGTATTCCTGAGGCTCCTTCCCAAAAGGTGGACAACTCCTGTCTTAGTTAGTTCAGGCTGCTATAACAAAAATACTACAGACTTGGAGGCTTAAACAACAGCAATTTCTTGCTCATAGTTCTGGAGGCTGGGTGATCCAAGATCAAGGTGTTAGAAAATGTGGTGTACGGTCAAAGGCCGGCTTCCTGGTTTGCAGATGGCCATCTTCTCCTTGTGTCCTCACAAGGCAGAGAGCAGAGGGAGAAGAGGCTCTCCTCTCCCTTCTGATGAGGGCCTAGTCCCATTCTTAAGGTTACTACTCTCATGACCTCATGAACTTCCAAAGGCCCCACCTCCTAAGACCATCACACTGGGCATTAGACTTTCAACAAATGAATTTTGGTGGGATACAGTATTAAGTCCATAACAATCCCCAATCAGGTTCACTGTACTTCTGGAAGCAACTGGTGATGACATAATATATTATCCATCAGTGGAAAAAATAATTTCTAAGCCTCAATTTTTTTTTTTCAGTTTTCCCTCCTGGGAGTTGTATTATAGGAATGAAATGGTAATGTGTAGATCTAGATTCTTTTTCCAGTGAGCAACTTGTAATGTTCTTTTTGTCAGCTTTGTCCAACACTGTCGTTCCATTGTCTGTGTCTTACTGTCAGCTTTGAACACTGTGTAAACGCTTTTAGTATCTTTTAATGACATGTTATCTTCCTATATAGGTAGTAAATGTGCTTTATTTCCAATTTGCTGTTGTAATGTTAAAGCCTAATAATCCTAATGTGACGTCAATGATAAGCAGCTTTACTGGTCTCCTGCTTGAGAGATCTTGGGTTGATAGTTCTAGATTTACTTGAAGACCGATTAAGAATAAGTATGTTTACTTACTTAGATAAAACCATATCTGAAAAGTATGCAGTCCCATTTTTAAGTAAAAGTACCACAAAATACGTCCTTCTTGGGATTTTGCAGTATCATTATTTCTGTAATTTAATATTTGGAATGGCCACAAAAATTGTATTTGACCGGAAGAGCACTGTAGTCAAACTTGTTTTAAGGTATATTTGGGCTGCAAAGGAAAGATTCTGAGAGACAGGAGAAAAAAAATGATAGTGTAATGATATCAACATCCATTATTTTCTCTTCTTGTGCTCACTTAACCTAACAAGAAAAGTTTGATCCTCTCTGGATTCCCCACCTGTTTGTTCTGGAAGTTCCCTGTAAGTGTTAGGGAATGTCTCATTTCTCGTAGGGCACACCGACCATTTGATTGATGGTTTAATATCTTTCCCTGAAGTACCAACTAGTGTTGGTTGTTTCTTTTAACTTCAAAACCTGTTCAGTAGTAATACTGGTTATTACCGATGTCCTGACCTCAGACCCTAGGTGCCAGCAAAATTAAGTGCATGCTGTAAGCCATAGATACCTGCAAGCTATCAACCTATTGATGATAAATAGCAAACTGTAATGACCTAGCAACATGCACATGATTGTCTGATTCATATGCACTTGTACATGGAGATACGGTGCTGAGATAGCTAAATAATTAAATCACATAATGCAATTAAACTTACTCTATTAGAGCGTTCCTTTCCTTCCCATTCTTCTTGCTGACAATATGCACACCACGCTTCAGCCCACTGCAGTTAAGCTGATTAGGTGATACTAAGCCGCTCAAGTATGTTGTAGACTTTTTTAAAAATTGTTGTTGCTTTTTTTTTTTTAAGCTCCATAAGTCAAATGGCAAATTCTTGAGGTACAACTGCAGGTCTTCAAATGACGCACATAAAGCTCTTTACGAACACGTAACAGCAAACGCAAGTAGCCTTCAAGAACGTCGGGTTCCCAGAATTGGTCCCTGGGTTAGCATCATAAATATTTCGTAGGGAAAAAATATGTAAAATTTTCAGGCATTTCCTGGAGTGCTGCTGAGTAAACCGGGCTCTTGTTCTAGTAGTTTCTCCCTCACAAACAAACAAAACTCTACAGGATGCAGCTCTCTTGTATTTCATCCTTCACCATCCATCCCTTAATTTCCTTAATTAATAATTGCTAATAGTAATTCCTATTATAGGTTGAGTGCCTATTATAGACCATGTAATATTGTAATTCACTGATATTTAGCTGTTAGAATATGTCCAGTAGCCTTGTCATACTATATTATTCTTTTTCTACATGGAAGTATGTGGAGGCCAAGGTAGGTGAGATATCTTGCCTAAGAACATACAGCTAATTAATAAGAGAGCCTGGATTTGAGTCTAGCTCTGTCTGAATTCCAAAGCCCACATTTGTTCCCCTGTACAAGACTGCCTCTTGATAAAAGATATCAGAAGGAACAATATTTTGTGCTTCAAACACAACTTGCTATAAATCCGTTTCTGACAGTGTCTAGCGTCTTCTCTTAGAATGATAAGGAAATTAAGCCCCTTCTATTGTACAAGTTCCACATCCCAATCAGATAACCGTCAAAGCAAATCAGGACGCAGCTTCTATTGTTGGACACTGGTGCCGTGTGGTGTATTGTCAGTCTTTACTAAATACCACATCCCAGCAGGCTCAACTAAATCTGTGTATTAGGAAAAATAACAAAGGAATTAAAGGATTTCATATGAGCATCAAAACTTTATCCTCATGTCAATGTCTTAGGTGATTTCCAGAAGAAGGACTTTGTTGTGCAAAGAAGGTCACCTCATTAAGAAATGGAAAACAAATCCTGTTTTTTTGCCTTTTCTGTATGAATCTTCCACACAAAACATTGAATTTTTTTTTTTTTAAGATGTATGTTCTTCCCTGCGTAAGACTTTCTTTAGTCTACCGCTAACTATTGTCGTCAAAATTTGTTGCATTTGGGGTAGTGAAACTGATCTCTTGATTGCTGTAACCCAAAATTGTTTTTAAAAATGCGGTAATAAAGGAATCAATGAATTGGAAGAAATAACATAAAATGTAAGGTACTATTAATATCATTTAAACACTTGATGCTAAAACAGTAGAATATATACATTCAAGTTAATATTTTTATTATTCTTAGATATTACACAGCTATAATCTCCTGAAAACTCTCTAAAATATGAAATTTAAATGATCAAAAATGAATAAGTGATTCAGAAGAAGGTAAATGAAAATATTTGATAAACATGTTTTAATATTTCATTTTAGTAGTTAATGTATATTAAATGATTACTATCCTTTTTACCCATTAATTAACAAATATCCCCAAAAAGATCATGTTTAAAGCTGGTGAGGATGGGGAAAACTGATAAAAATCTTATAATGCTGGTACCTACATCAATTTGCTTAGTCCTTTTGAAAATAAATTTAGCAATTCATCATTTGAACTCATGTTTTATTGCAAAGGTAACAGAGTTTTTTCACAGCTTCATTGACTTATTTTTGATTTTAAGAAAATTATTCAGCAAGCTTGTGTTGAATCTCAGAGCTGTCTAGCCACTGGGGATATAAGTAATGTCACATCCTGTGCTTTCATGGAACCTGCAGTCTAGAGCAAGATGCCACTGATAAATATGAATAACTATATAGTAGTGCAAGGTTTATAGGGTTTATGGAAGAGGAATGTAACCAACCCAGAGTTTGGGGGGTTCAAGGAGAGCTTTTCACATAAGATGTGTCAACTAAGCAGAACCTAAAGGATGAGAAGAGGCCATAAGCAAAAGGTGGGGGTGGGCAGGAAATCTGCATTATGGGCAGAAGGAAAAGCACTTGTGTAGGCTCCAGGTGGAGAGAACTTAGATCCCTCAAAGAATTGGGAGACAGTCCCTCTGGCTTCCGGGAGGTGAAGTGACTAGGTTTGAAGCTAGAGATATAAGCAGAAACCAGATCATGAAAGGCCTAGTCAGTCATGTTAAAAACAAAAAAATAGGGATTTTATCCAAAGGAGTGAAGAATTTTAAGACAAAATGACATGTTTGAATTTGCATTTTTGTAAAGCTTGCTCTGCTTTGCAGTATATAAGAGGGTGGAGGGAGGACCAGCAAGAATGATAGCAGAAGGCCATTGGGACCAATTGTGGGAATTTAGGGGAATGATGGTGGTGACCAGGACAGCTTGGTAGGGATGGAGCTAAAGAGCAGTTGCTGAACTCGAAGAATATTTAGGAAACAGAGTCAATAAGGTTTAGTGATGAATTGGATGTAGGAGCTGAACACACAGGTTCTAGCTTGGGGAACTCGGTGAATGCTGGAGCCATTCTTTGATTTATAGAACCTTGACCAAAACACACTCTGAGGGGCTGAGCAGTAAGTCTGTTTCAGGCATATGAAGTTTGAGGGGTCTTTGGGACATTTAGGTGAGTATATCTGGAGGCAATTTAATGTACAGATATGAAGCTCCAGAGAAAGAACTGGACTGAAGATATAAATTTTGGTATAATCAAGATATAGATGGTAAGTGGAGAATTATAATAGCAATATCCAGCTAAAATTTGCATATAACTAAATGCTAAATAGCATGGAAATAGCTAGATCAGCACTGACATACCTACTCTTATACAATCATTAAGAATCACTTTTAGGAGAAGTTAATAATACCATGACAAAATGAGATAACATATTACAAATATATGTGTAGCCTATATACACAAAGCCAAACTATGAAATGTCTGAAAAAGTTACCATCAATAGAATGACATGTATTGAATTATTAATAGTATTAATCTTTGGGAATTTTAAAAATATACATTATTGTACTTTTCCATAATTTAATGTCTTATAATAAGCCCTAATTTTCAACCCAAAGTATGTCATAAAATGTTAAAGACTATATTTTTAGTTGTACTGGATTTTAATGGAATGTTTGCAAGTTACAAGGTCATCTTAAAAGAGACTTTACTAGATAGTTTTCTGGGTAAAATTTTTCGATAGATAATAACACAAAATTTAGTTGTAAATTTAGTATTTTGTATGCCACTGAAACAAAAACAGCATAGTGGTAATGAATAAAATACTGTTCTAGGTGTCATCAGAAAGAGGTTTTTACCTTAGACTGTTCCTTAGAACTCTCTGACAAGTTGTGTTTAACCTGAGAGCCTGGATGACTCCTAAGATAAGAGTTGGCCCAGGTTTTATCTAAGGTGATCTCCCAGTCTATTTCGTCTGTGTTTACATCACATACAAAAAACTCTATCAAGGCATTTTTCCAGTGGAATCAGCCCATATTTAAATTTTGATAGATGCGGCTAAATGATCACAGTCTGAGTTTTTAAAATGTGACCTGACATCTAATAGAAGTGTATTTATTTCAAAAGAAATTTAGTGTTTGTTCCTTATACTTCTGTTTTCCCCCTTTGGTTTCTTCTTTTTGTCATAAAAAGATTGAAAGTCCCTGCTGTATTCGTGTGCAGAACATAAAACACAAAGCTCTTCCTGAAAGGTAATTTTCCCGGAATGAAAAATACGAGAATGGTGTTTGATTGTTTGGTTTTCTGTCATTCAGTGTTGCATTAAAACAACCATTTTGCCGTAACTATGAATGGCCTCGCTCTTGAAAACTGTCAGTTACAAATGAAAAGCAATAACACTTTGCAAGCAAAACCTTTCCCAAATCCCACTAGGTTTTCAGATGAATTGGAAAATTAGTCAGTGGTACATATTCATATACGAATGTATCCATTGTTGGGGAAAAATTAAACAACTTAAAAACTTCATCTCATTCAGTATTCTCAGCAAAATAGTACTCTTTCCTACATTTTAAAATGAATAATTTTTATAAATTTTATAATCTTCTTTTCCATTTTTGTCTAAAGACTTATTTTTTGTTTTTTTCCCCGACTCATGGATTTCAGTACACTAAAGTTAGACACCCGAACTGAAACCTAGAAGTTGTCATAGTTTACAGAGCCTTTTATTATATTCCTTGAGCAGAACAAAGAAGTTTGGGTGTGGGTGGGTGTGTACGTATATGTATTTCCTAATTATGTGTTTATTCTTAAAAAAAAAAAATTAAAAATACAGAAAACGCAAAACAAACTTAATACAAACAAACTTAAGTTACCAATATCCTGCCATGGAGAGAAAACCATTGGGCTAGATTTGACATCTTACTTCATAGTCCCTTTGGAGAAACTGTTATTATAATAACAGATGACTCATGTTAAGTCATTGTTTGTTTCCATGAAGGGACAAAGTCATACCTGCCATCATAACTAGTGTAGAATCTCTAGTTCAGACCTAATTGTAAAGACCAATTTTGGAGAAGACTGAAGTGAGAGCTAAAATGGCGGTTACAGTTTAAAAATCAAAGCAAAACAAAAAACTTTTCCTTGTGGCCACCTTGGGAAATAAGTCGCCTATGTTAGTGTGGCTGAAAGAATAACGCTGTCCTGTGTATTAGAACCACTGTGGTTTCTCCCACATTCAAAGTATACACACAGTTCCATTAAACTGGCCTTAGTGTCCATGCCGCAAACCAAGACAGCTTTCTTTATGTAATTTGGTGATGACTCTGTGTCTACATCTCTCAAAGTTCCTAGTGCAAGGCACGCAGAAATGAGAGATGTTAGAGCCAAACAGGACAGTGGTTTAGTAAAATCTCAAGCTCTTTAAAATGTGCATTCTAATGAAGATGATATTTAGTTCGACTTAGCCTTTCAACTTCCTTTCCATTCACTCACAGCACCTTGTATTAATATTTCAGTCATCCACATTCCCTGCAATTTCCTCTCTCATCTCTGCATGTGCCTTGCCTGCCCTTGGAATGCCTTCTCTCACTCGCCCACTTGGTCAACTCGTATATCCAGACTGTGCTGAGATGTAATCTTCCCTGTGCTGCCTGCCGCAGACCCTCCCAAGGAGAGCTAGGTTCTCTCTCCTCTGAGCCCCTGTGACACTCTGTGTATATTTCCAATGTACTGGAAGCATGCCTGCCATTGTTCTGTTATTATTTATCTCTAGTTTTAGCCTGTGAGCTCCTTGAGGAAAGTAACTATGTCTTAGTCATCTTTGAATCCCCAATACTTAGAACGTTGTCTAATCTCAGGCATGCACGCACGTCTGTTCAAAAAAAAAAAAATCGAATGAATTGAATGTATGAAGTTAAATTGTGATAAATTGAGGAATAATGAATGTGCTTTAGTAAGCTCTGCTGAAATCAGAAACTCCTTGTTCAAGGAACTAAGAATGGCTCTTGCGATTTCTTTGAACGTGTAGTAAGCATTGTTTACCATCTTTCATTCTGCAGAATTTAAGATCTGCTGAATGAAATAATACCTTTGGCTGGCAGTATATAAGACTGGCACAGGTGAGGTGAGCTATGCAAATGTGGTGATATAAAACATTTTCATTTTTATTAGAGGTTAGGAAGAAGGCAGACTAGTTTTTGAGTTAAAAAAAAAAAAAACACAAAAAACTTTTATGGGGGCCTAGGGAAAGAGTCTGTGTTTCATAAATTGCGTTAAATATTTGGTATGTAAAATTCTGGCTGCTGGTTCCGCATTAAACGGGTACAATGCATCCCCTATCTAATTAAGTAACCATATGGAGACAAGTCACATTTACATAAACGAAAGCAGAGAGCCAGGCTCTATTGTGTTCTCTTTTAGATTATGCAACTGGGTTTCCTTGCTGTGGCTTTCTGCTGTGACTCACATACTGCCGTGGACCAATATGTTCACAATGAGAGGAAGTGAAAGGTGCCTCACTTCGTTTAAATAGTGCAGTGAGAGGGGCTCTGGAATAGTACGAAATCTCTTATGTTTAGTAACTACTTGCCTATTAAAGCCAATAGTTGTGGGATCTGTCCAACAGGAAACTCTTTGTGTTTTATTACTCTGCTTTGCAAGATAGCCGTGTGCCTATGTTTATTAAGTAAATGCTTCACAGTATGTCTTCAGAATTTTTGACTTCACAAATTTTACTAACATGCATATAGGTAGCAAATAGTAAAGAAGTGTTATAAGTAGCAGTTCATATCATGAGGGCTGTGAGATAAAAATGATAATAGTAATCACAAAATTGAAATATAAATGTTCAGATAAGTTTGGGAATGGAAATCATAGGGATTATAATTATAATTCTCTTTTGGTTTTTATTCACACAATGATACATATATGGGACATTTATCCATTTACTATATTTTTACATATAGTATTTTAATGTCACGAAACACGAAATAGATTTGAATCGTTCATTTTTATGGATGAGAAAAGTGGAACCTCAGGGTTAAGCTACTCACCCAAGGTCACAGAGTTAACCCAGACTTTATCAGGTTATTTGATTCTAATCTCAAGTTCTTTTGTTGCACCAGATTTAGTCTTTGCTTTGTGGCATGGTCACTATTTGCACTTTAAAACAAATACCAAGCTAGTGAAAAGACTAGCATACTTTACAGACAGAAAAAAAATGAAACGCGTTTGAAATGTATTGAAATGTATTTCTCTCAAGAAAAAAAAATACAAAAATAATTTAGAATTTCGCAAAGCCTCTTGAAGCTCAACTTCACTTACGCTCTCACCCCGTGGATAATTTGGGGTGACACTGGGCCCCAGTGTGCTCAACTCCATTACAAATTCAACACATCGAATGGTCAAATCTTGGCAGTTCTATACATTTAAACCTCATAGAATGGCAATGCCTTTTTCCCAGTCATTTTTCTTGGTGAGATTTATGATTTCCTTTACTTTAATTGGAATTGTAGCTGTTAACTGTTTCTGCTTAGAAAGGAATATTTGTTTCCAAATGAAATGTTGAACAATCCTTCTTATTATTTTATTTTCCAAACAATTTTTCTTTGACTTCCTTATTTCTGCCTGTGTTGAGGATGCCTAGTTAGTTGGATGAGAGTTGGTTGAGTACTTAACTTGCTGTTCTCTCAAAAATACTTATTTTCGCAAGACCGTGTCTGGGTACGTCCATAGCACCCCCATCCTGACCTGGAATCCCAGGCCAGCTGATTAGGTAACTGAATGATCTTTAACATAAATGTCGTACTTCCTGTAAGTGGTGAGAAGCAACACAGATAATGTGTCATTTTTCTGTCATGGTTTTATGAACTGGCCCTAAGGCAGACACTCACTAAATCACAGTACCAGACTTCTCGGGGTCCAGCCGTGGGAACCGAGATGGAATTGTGAGATGGTTGGAGTCAGAGACCTGTGTTCAGATTCTGAGTCCACCATTTAACTGGCCGTGTGACCCTAGACAAGATACACGATTGAAGCATTTCCTCACATGCAAAATGAGGGTCTTCCTAGTAGCCACCTTGGAGAGCTATCGTGATGCTCAGATGACTGAGTCTGTATAGAAGGCTTCTTGCCATGACCTGTCAGGACTAGGAGATGGCAGCTGTTTATTTTTTACTTGGTGCTAGCGTAGTTCCCACGTTTCTTAGCTTACCAAAACTCTTTCCTTAACAGCTGATGGCATTAGGATTTAATTAAGTGAAGCTTGGAGCTCCGGCTTTAAGCAGGAAGATGCAGCTGTATCGATGAGGAACGTTTTCTGCCACAAATAACAGAAAATCTATCACTGGCTTTAAATAAGCCGACATTGTTAAAAAGCCATACACATTATCTGGGGGTGGATGTTTCCTGGTGTTCACTGAGGCTCTTGGCGACGTCCCTGCTGGGGCCTCGGTATTCCTCTTATGCTTTTTCTCACGATCTTCCCCAGCTAACGCAGGAACAAGTGGTACCAACCACACCTGTCCCTTTTATCAGGAAAATAAAAGCTTTCTTGGAAGCTTCTGTTTATGACTCATGTGCTAGACCCATGTCACCTGACCGTGCCGACCTGCAAGGAATTCCACTGAATGCGTGACTTTCCCAGCATCTGCTGGGGCAGCGGGAGAAAGCAGTTGGCAAGGTCTGTCACCAGCATTTGTGCCACCCAACCTTAAAGCTTTTCTCTAGATTCTAAAGTGGAGTGGGGGCAAATGTATTGAAATTATAAGGAAATTTACCTTGAGGCAAGAAAGCATTCATGCACTCTCTCATAAAGCTGTTTGTTAAAGTAAGTGACCTCCTTCCACCCAGTTCCAAAGAACAGAATCTCTCAGCAACTTATAAACCCCTTAGACATTTACACTTCAGTTCCTGTTCTTCTTTCTTCACTTCTCTTCCCTTTTATTTGAGGAATTGAGAATTTCCTAAAGAATTCAGTCCCAAACCACCAGGTAGAGCTGAGCATGTAGCATCCCCGGGGGTGAGGGAGATGGGGAGGAAGGTGACACCAGGTCCTATGAGATAGGGAAGGGGTGTCCTCCTGCAGGGAGGCTGGAAATCCTGCCTTCTTGCTGTGGGGGAGCCCCCTGCTGGGCAGAGCTTTGCTGCACCTGGAGTTAAGGTGTGGGGGAGAGTGGTGTTAGGGATAAGCAGTGTTGGATATGGATATATGGATAAACACCACTTCCAACACTTCAGGGTACATACAGAGCCACCCAAAATTTAAAAAGAGGTGTTCCCACTGGTAAGGAGCCACTTTACACTTACCTCATTTGTTGGAAGGATGCAAATAAACAGTTACACATATACAATTATATACCTGCAATCTCTCACCTTCTCACTGCCACCCTAATAAACCAATTGTTTTCGTGTGTTTCTTGTTTACTTGGATCGAAGCCCTTTTCCAATGCATACCTGATTTTGATGTTGCTTCAATAGTGGTTAAGACATAACGTTACATTCTGCCTTTCTTTTTCTCCTCTGAACATTACAATTGATTCTTGGCTGGGCTCGGTGGCTCGTGCCTATAATCCCAGTACTTTGGGAGGCCGAGTCAGGAGGATTGCTTGAGGCCAGGAGTTCAAGACCAGCCTGGGCAATATATGAGATCCTGTGTCTATGAAAAATAGAAAAATTAGCCAGGTGTTGTGGTGTACGCCTATAGTCCCAGCCACTCATGAGGCTGAGCCGGGAGAATTACTTGAGGCCAGGAGTTTGAGGCTGCCATGAGCTATGATGATGCCACTGCACTCCAGCCTGGGTGACAGGCAAGACCCTGTCTCTATTAAAACAAATGAAGACATTGTAAGGGAGGTCCCTGGATAGCCAGGACAGTTAGTCTCAGACATTTCCATTCTTCTCTCCCGCTCTGTTTCAGATGTAGGCTGAACTTGTCACTTTCTCTGAAGAGCGTTCATTGAAATGGCAGGAGGGGTCACCTAATTGTTGTTAGTTCTGTTTTGTGAGTTTGATGGTTAAAACTTGATTTATCTTATGATCTAGTGCTTTTATTCTTTTATTTGGCATTTTATTTATGCTAGATAAATGTGGTTTCTTTCTTAGAGATCATTATTTATAGCCCCTTCCCCATCCCTTCGCCCACACAGATAGTTGCTGTAGACAACATTCACGCATTATTACTAGTTAAGCAAAAATGCATCATTCAAAACATACGCCTGAGCCTGTCCACTCAGGCTGCCACTAGAGGTTTGGGGACATATTCTTTGCCAGATGACCCTTTTATGCAGCAGTAAACTGGACACAACTAAAGCCCCTGAAGGGAGTGTGAGTGTTCGATGCCTATATAAAATCTTTTAATACCTTTGTCATTTTCTCTAATGCATGGATTTACAGAAGCCTACAGGAACTCGGTATTTGTTGAAGATGGAAATTGGCACGGGCAGTCAGTAACAAAATAATATGTGATATATTTTATGAACTCCATTGTAAATACAATTTAAAACATTAAAAACACACCCCCTGAAGATTCTATCCCGAAACCCCTCTTACTCCCTGTGATATATACACATTTTATTTTCTGAGTGACTTTATTATACTTTTATGACATAAACTGTTTGCCCTTACTGTTTTAGAGTATTTGCTTTATAATTTTTTGATACTTCCAATTACTTACATATGAGTTAGCCTTATCATTGCAAATACATTTCAGGATTTATAGGTATTTTAAATTCTTTGTTATGTGAGGCTATTTTTTTTTTCCTTAAGTTGATGGATTCAATGGAAAAAAAAAATCTTATTTGGGAGAATCAAGCTATTGCAGTAGCGAATCGTGCATGGGTGTCACTAGTCGTAAAGACCATTTTTATAACTCAATGTCTCTTATTTTCTTCGTTATACAAAATAACTCTTAAAGTCCGAGCCCCCCACCTTCTTTTATGTATTTGAGAATTCTCCTTATAGGTTCTTAGAACATTAGCACTACTGTTAATGAATTAGGTTTACCTTTGACAGTGCTTATTGATTTGGGTTGTTGAATTACCAAGTGAGTAGTAAGAAGCACTGGTCAATTACGCTGATGGCATACAAAAGCCAGGTTAGGGCACAGGCTGCACCCCCTCTCCCTCTCACTCTCTCCCAGGAATTGGGTCTGAGGGGTAGGATTGTTCTTCCAGGAGTTCACTAGGTTGCTTTCCTCAGCTTAGTCCCAGAGACTGATTTGGTCTCTGTGGGAACAACCATCTCCAGGGCATAGTTGGTTTGGGTATTGAAATCCTTGCTGGCTTTGTTCTTTCAGTGGAATGGCTTTGGGAGGAACCAGATACCACTCCCCCTGGCCATCTCCACTGTGCTCGGCAGTCAGACTCCTCTGCCCTGGATTTTGTGGTCATTTCCTGGGACTTGAGTTCTTTCCTAAGTGTAGTGAAGAGGCAAAGAAGCAAAGTCTTGGCTCCAGCTCTTCTCTTGTTCTCTTGCTTTATCAATTCCCTACGGTTAGGGGAGAACCATATCTATTCCACCACTACGCCCCCACCTTTTTTTATGAGACATGGTCTTGTTCTAATTCCCAGACTGGAGTGCAGTGGCATGATCATAGTTTACTGCAGGCTCAAACTCTTGAGCTGAAGCAATCCTCCTGCCTCAGCCTCCCGAGTAGGTGGAACTGTAGGTGTGCATCACCATGCCTGGCTAATTTTTTACTCTTTTGCAGAGATGGGGTCTCACTATGTTGCCCAGCCTGGTCTTGAACTCCTGGCTTCAAGTGATCCTCTGGTCTCAGCCTCGCAGAATGCTGCGATTACAGGCGTGAGCCACCATGCCCAGCTCGTCCCTTTCCTTTGAACGGCTATAATGAAAGCTTCAAGCTCAGAGCCGTTTTAGTGATTAGCTTTAGTTCTTACCCTTGGTGGTGCAACCCATAGTATATGGTGGAGGAGTGCTAGGAGGAGTGTGGGCCAAGGGGAAGCAGAATGAACTTATGTTCCTTTTGAAGAGTGGTAAGTTGGTGAGTTATTCAAGGCAGAATATCATTACTAACTCCAGAGTTTCATAGGTAAAGAAAGTGGACAATTTAGAATGTTTTGGATGTATCTTATGACTGAGAATCCTCTACCATCATTACTCTCATTCACACACATTTGTGGAAGAACAACATCTAATCTCACCATTTTTTCAAAGTTTTAAGGCAGCTTAGTGTCCTCATTGAACCCCTTGTGGCTCACTAGAGTGAATCTCGAGTTTCAGCCTCTTACCTCATTGATATTTATCTCAGTTCCTTCTGCAGAGAAGCTCAAGTTCAAAACTGAAGTTTAAGGAGTCCCCCATTTATTATAATTTTTCCAATAACACTGGAGGTGCCTCCAGCTGGAGGTTCCCTATCCTGCTGGTTCAGCTTCTGGAAGATCATTCAACTACTCAAGTCTTACAAGCGTGCTGTGTTAAAATGATGCGGTTTTCCAGCACAGATTCTTAGAGCTGGTGTGGGGTTAGCACTGTGTTCTGATTTATGTACTGTCCATGTAGACTGTGTTCTGATGTCTTCTTCAATTTTGCAGGAACTGACAATGGTGAGGCCCTTCCTGAATCCATCCCATCAGCTCCTGGGACACTGCCTCATTTCATAGAGGAGCCGGATGATGCTTATATTATCAAGAGCAACCCTATTGCACTCAGGTGCAAAGCAAGGCCTGCCATGCAGATTTTCTTCAAGTGCAATGGCGAGTGGGTCCATCAGAATGAGCACGTCTCTGAGGAGAGTCTGGACGAGAGCTCAGGTGAGTGTGTGGTGCCGTCAGAAGGTCTGGTAGCTCTGGAGATTCATGTTCTATGTCTGGGAAAGACTGTGGAACCCCCCCCACCGCCATATTTGAATGAGGTCATATTTATATCACTCCAGACTTACAAAACAAATCCTATCTTTCAGTGACCCTACAGCTGCCTTGGTAGTCTATTCCTATATGGTACTGAGACTTATTTTTTCCTTGCTGTACATAACTTTAAAAAGCTGACTCTGTATGGGAGTTCATATTCTCACTGGAAATAAAATCAGGCAGTCACCGTTTTCATTTGCTGAGTTCTAAATATTTTTGAAGACAAATATGAAATCTTTCAGAAAACCCTTTTTTAAAGCAATATATTTTCAGTTTCTTTAATCTTTGCTCCTAGATATTATTCTTGTGTACTTTATTCTCCACAGTTGCTGTTTCTGAGTCCTCTGTAAGTTTTTTGTGACTACTGTGTAGTGGCAGGTCCCAAATTAGATTACCATATTCTAGCAGGATCTTCAATGTGAAAGAATTTTGGGACCATCTTTACATTATTAATGTGGCTAATTTGGCTGAGACGTGGTGTTGATGAAAACAATGATCGTACCATTAATAGCTGATGTTTATGGAGCACTAATTATAAACAAGGCCTTATTTCAGCATTTGACAGGCATTATCTTGGTCTGTACAACAGCCCTCCAGGGTAGATAATACTATTATTACCTTCTTACAAGGAAACTGAGGCTCAAAGAGATTCAGTAAACTAAATGCTTGTGCTGGATTTATGAGCCAAATAATTGGACTTCAAACCTTCAAAATGTATAACTTTTTATATTTCAGTATATAAAAGAACGTATATGCTTTTGAATTTTGGTTGTTCAGACTAGATCCAATCTGGTCACACTCTAGATTATTGATTTTACTAGTCCTGACTTGGCAGGATCACTAGATGTTGGATTTTGAGTAAGTCAGAAAACCTCAGTATAATTAGGAATTTTCAACTTGGCCTAATTTACTAACTATATACCAGTGCTTTTCAGTTTACTAGGGTAGGCCTTTAGGAGTATTCAAAGATAGGAAAGATATAGCCCATATAGGTGGGCTTTACACAGACTTACAGGAATAAAACAAATACACTCCCATAAGTGAGTACAAATGAAATTAGGATAAATGTCTAAACAGAGGTATATGGTGTTATGGAGAATTTTAGAAAAGAAGATCACATCTAACTAGGACTGTCAGGAAAGGTTTTATGGAATCGACAGCATTTGAAAGGGACATTGATGAATACATAAATCAAATAGGCATAATTGGTGCCACCTTATATGAGGGAGAGACAAGCTTCAGTAATCTGAAGGCCACAAACATTAGCAAATGAAGAAAACTTAGTATATGTTCAGCAAGAAGTTTAGTTTGGTTGAAATATAAAATTAGCTGAACACAGTGGCACATGCCAGTAGTTCCAGCTACTCAGGAGCGTGAGGCAGGAGAATCACTTGAGCCCAAGAGTTCAAGGCGAGCCCGGACAACACAGTGAGACCCCTGTCTCTTAACAAAAAACAAAATAAAATGTAAAATTAATGTAAGAGAATAGCAGATGATATTTAGAAAGCTTAGGTTCATCGATGACATGAAGGGCCATAAATGCCAGTGTGTGGATATTTGGTGGTGGTGGTGACTGATCACATTGATGCATGGGAGGGCAGTGGCTGGAACTCTGCTTCAAAGGATGAACCTGGGCC
>NW_012149374.1:909317-909679 GCF_000956105.1 Propithecus coquereli
AAAGATAGAAGAGTACATTTGGTAATCATTAGTAAAGAATGAAGCCGTGGAGATAGAGGAGTTGAAAAGAGAGAAGAGGTATATGAGAAGCAAATGGATCTAGAGACATACCTCTTCCAGAGCCAGGAAGAGAGGGATATCAGTGTCCAATAAAAAAATAGAGTATTCTGTGTTCTGAAGCAAAAGGAGAAAAGTTTTCAAAAAGATCTTTAAGTGATGCTCTGTCTCTGCATAAAAATCAATAAAGGGCAAAGAACTAAACATTTTATTTATGTATATATGAACAGTGCTAATTATTATTCAGTTCTGAACCAATTTAGGGTTGCAGTATAAATACAAAACCTCAGAATGTAGAGGAACAC
>NW_012149374.1:909858-926936 GCF_000956105.1 Propithecus coquereli
CAGAAAAGTTTCTGATTCTGTGCCCCCAAGGTTGGGACCTAGGATAGACACAGGTGGATAGACATGGTGTTGGGGGAGATTGAATGACTCATGTACCTTGGCATGAAAAACTCAAAGGAAGATTCTGGAATTGGGGAGAGGGCAACAAAGGGACAACATCTACCATACAAGCAATAGCCTACCAACAGCGGCAGACTGTGAAAGGCTTATGTATCTTATACTCAGTTAGTCCAACTAAAAGGCACTCGAATACCAGTGCCTCAATGAGGCCGTATGTTTTGTCCTCAGATGTCAGATGTCTCTGTCCTAGATTTGCCTAGTAATGAACTCAAAAATAGCAGAATCCCATTGGGTAAACTGTTCGAAATGAAATATAAAGAACAGTGAAAGAAGAGTGAAAAATGACCAGCCAGCTTTTATACCACGGCTAGGAAAATCTTATTCCATGCTCATTTAAAGACCTCTTGAAAAGTATCGCAAGCCAGTTCCACAGTGCAGCACCCTCTTGTAATTTCTGAACGCTCTGTTTTGTTATTGCTTCTCCTTTTTAATTCCCGTAGCATTGCTAGGCAACGCCATGGCATGCGGATGGCATTGTTGATTACTTCCTCCTACCTCCATGTAAAAAATCTCCTCCTCTCCACTTCCTTTTTAAGAAAAGGGCCCCCAAAACATCACGTATTTCAAAGGAACTGGGCAGAACACAACATTCATAAATGACAAAATCTGAAGAGATTATGTACCAATTTTTTTTTAAAAGCTGTTGAGAAAGAATTTAAATTTTAACACTTAACTTCTGAAAAGAATTTAATAAGCACAACCTTTTCTTCCAAATCATTTGATTGAATCAATAGGAAAGAAATGTCTCTCCCTAAACAGTTTTCTTCTGTGTAGTTAATGAAAATAGCTGTACACCGCACACTACAATTATGTTTCCTAAGCTCTGGATTAATAGTGGAATAGTGGCAACAAGAGCAAGATGAGTGGAGATATTATACCCCAAACCAATACATAAGTGCAATTAAGGTTGGAAACGAAGTGGCCTCAGGTATTGAAAAATGGATGCATTACCTCCCTTGGGGGCTCCAATGCAGAGCTAGAGAACAGGGCTTGACTACCTTTACAGACTTAATGGCTTTTGATTGGATCTGTAAAATAATTCCTGCCAGTCCGGTAGGAGTGAATGACACCTGGAAGCCAAGGACAGTGGGACCACATTTAACCAGAAAGACAGAGAACTGTCCGTGTTATTTGAAGTCCTGTTGGAAGTAACTCCTTGTATATCTTTGGAAAATGTGCCCTCCGTTTCTGAAATTCCAGAAGATGTCGATATTCTTTTCATTCCCGGGCTTGCTTGCTTCACAGAACTAATGGGAAATGCACAGGACCTGGGAGTGCTTGGAGTAGACACAGAATCTTGTGTGTCCTAAATTGGAAGCAGTAAGTCCTTTCAGTTGTTAAAGGCTGCAAACTGCCTTTGGTCTTTCTGGTAATTTGGCCTTGTCATCTAACAGTTCAAATACGAAGAAAAAGGATTATATGTTTTCATGCAATTTAGCTTGGAAAACCCAGAGCTAGAGTTCTTTCCTACAAAAAGTACAATTTATTTGACATGAGTTACTGTGCTTGCACAGACAAGGCTATACCTCTTAGTAATGTACACTTGCAGTTCTCTGCACAAGCTAAGGGATCCTCTTTCATTTGTTCTGCCTCATTTCATTTGGAAATATGGGAACTCTTCCTTGTGCTGCTCCTCTTTTAACATCTGGACACTTAGAGTTGAGAAGTAATCTCAGCCCAGGAATCGTGCCCCTGTGAGAAGGATGGAGTGTTCACTAACACAGAAATTACGAGCTTTAGTATAATAGGCAGACACACACTCATACGCACAACAACAAACAACAACAAGCCAAACACATCTAGGCAATTAGGATTATGTTGCCTGTGGGAAGCTTAAATTATCAATAGGCTAAACCACTTCTTTATGGTTCAATAAAAACAAGAGTTCCCTTAACAACGCTCTGTGGCTCTTACCTTATTCTACCTCAGAGATATCGAACTTTAATGAGTGAAATAATGTGTATTCCAATGTGTTATGGGAGAAGTCTCAACTCTGGTAAACTAATATTTTTCTTCTTAAAGAATATCATTTCAGGGACTTCATTGTGTGTGGTTTCCTTTTTAAACAACCGGAGTCACTCTCTGGGGATAAAAAGGTTAATGGGTTGTGTTGAGAAGAAGGAGAAGACTAGACATAAAAATGTATTACATTTTAAAAGTTTATGTCTCAGAACTTTGCTGTGCTGGGGGTGGGGATTTGAATATAGTATCTTCCAGAAAACCATTAATGTGATGTTACTCTCAATGATTCACAAATCACCATGGTACATTTGGGAAGCATATATTGTAGACCATGTAACACAGAAATAATCATTCTCTGAGGCAGACACACTAAGGACCGTGAACCACGATTATGTTGCCTGTGGGAAGCTTAAATTATCAATAGGCTAAACCACTTCTTTATGGTTCAATAAAAACAAGAGTTCCCTTAACAACGCTCTGTGGCTCTTACCTTATTCTACCTCAGAGATATCGAACTTTAATGAGTGAAATAATGTGTATTCCAATGTGTTATGGGAGAAGTCTCAACTCTGGTAAACTAATATTTTTCTTCTTAAAGAATATCATTTCAGGGACTTCATTGTGTGTGGTTTCCTTTTTAAACAACCAGAGTCACTCTCTGGGGATAAAAAGGTTAATGGGTTGTGTTGAGAAGAAGGAGAAGACTAGACATAAAAATGTATTACATTTTAAAAGTTTATGTCTCAGAACTTTGCTGTGCTGGGGGTGGGGATTTGAATATAGTATCTTCCAGAAAACCATTAATGTGATGTTACTCTCAATGATTCACAAATCACCATGGTACATTTGGGAAGCATATATTGTAGACCATGTAACACAGAAATAATCATTCTCTCAAGTGTCCCATTGACAGATTGTGGGTTTAAAACTCACTTTTATAGAAGCATTCTCCCTTCCCACCCTAGGTTTCATCTTATTCATTACTGTGTTTCTCGAAGAGAAAACTGACATATTCTTAAAAGGTTTTCAGGAAAATATTACAAATTCTCTCTATAACCTGTGGCAGAGTCTTGTCTCTTGTGTCTAATTTAACCTTTACCTATCAAAAAAAAAAAAAATATAGACCAGTTACTCTCATTCTGCCCTTAGCAATGATAGAAAGTAGCAAATCACTTTATATGATTTAGTAACAAGTCCTGATATTGACCAGAGTTGTTCCAAACCCCTAATTTCTTGACCAGTATCTTTGGACTTTTTTAGTCTTTTCTGTTGATACAACATTAAGAAGTATGTTTATTTCTTTGAAGTAGGAATTAAAAGATCTGAAAAAAACAGAAACACACACACACACACACAAATCTGATGATAGCACAGCGGTTAAAAGCATGATGTTAATGGTAGGTGGCACCATGTTTGAAATCTGGCTCTTCATTTACAAACTGTTTAGGCTACATGTGTTACTTAGCTTCCTTTCATCTCATTTTCCCCATGTGTAAAATAGCAGTAATAATTGTATCCACCTTCATTGTTGTGAGAAGTACAGCACCTAATGTGACACACTAGCCCAGGGACTCATGTATAGCAAGTATTCAATCAAAGTTAGCCCTCGGTTGGGCACAGTGGCTCACGCCTGTAACCCTAGCACTCTGGGAGGCCGAGACGGGAGGCTCGCTTGAGATCAGGAGTTCGGGACCAGCCTGAGCATGAGCAAGGCCCCATTTCTACAAAAAAATAGAATAATTAGCCAGGCGTGGTGGTGCACACCTGTAGTCCCACCTACTCGGGAGGCTGAGACAGGAGGATCACTTGAGCCCAGGAGTTGGAGGTTGCTGTGAGCTATGATGACTCCACCGTCCTCTAAATAACCCTACGGTGTCCACTTCCGCCTCGTAAGTTTCCCATCTTGCTATTAGGAGACAACGCTATCAAGTTAATTTGCTTTCCTCTGCCAGACACCTCTGAGCTGATTAATTGTAATCTCTGGTGTGGAGGGAACCGAAGAGTCTGGGTGCGTTCTCCGTTTCTGTACTTAAGACTGAACTCGTGGTGCTTCCGAGGAAGTGTGGAGTGCTTATTATCCTAGGGAAGCTAACGAGTATTCATTAGGCGTAGTGTACATGCACATTCAGAGGGAGACCCTTTTTTTTTTTTTTTTTGTCAAAATACATTTTTATCTTGCTGCTAGGATGAGGTGGTAAAAGATATTTAACCCTAATTAATCATCTGCCAGTAAAATGAAATATCATTCTGCCTTTTAATTATCTATATTTAATTTACTATTTTTGGCAGCATATTGGCCTGAAGATATCTAAGCTCCTGCAAGATATGGAGACACAGTTCCGTGACATTTCTTCCCTATATCTCAGTTTTGAAACTTCAAATATTCGTGAGATGCGTGTGTTCATACCAGAACCCTAGCGCCTTGTTTTATAATGAAAACCAAGCTGTATATTGGATGCCGTCAGAGCTTTGGTCTTAGGTAGGATGGTACCCAGCCCCAGACGCTTTTCCTGATCCCATGGAGAGGTTAGAAGGCCCTCTTGTGTGACCTTGTAGCAGTCTGGGTTTCTGGCGTCTTAGCAGCTGTCACGCAGCTTTCTCGGGGCAGGTTGAAATCTCTCCCCCTCCAGCCTCAGAGCTTATTGAGGGCAGAGGTCTTGATCTTCTGCTTGTCATAATATCCTCAGCACCTAGCACAGTGGCAGGTATATATGAGGCACTCAACAATTATTTTTTCAAATAAATATGCGTTGCAAACCTTATGACATCTTTGATCTGTTTCTTATGGCATAGGACCTGGGAAAAAATAGTAATACCAAAAGTGGAAATAATAGTAACATAGTGTTAAGATGAAATAAGATAATGCATGTGATGGTATTGATAAATATAATATGTAAATATCAATTAATAATAGCAGTGATATTCAAAATATGAAGGAGCTTCCCATTGTTCAAGCCTATTTTCTAAGCTCCAGTCCTGAACCAGTTAGAGACAATTGGAAAACATTCCCTTATATAAGTGGCGGACTCACTTCATCCCACCGAATGGGCTGTTGTTTTCTGTCTGCTCAGGAGATAGTAAGAAGAGACTATCTCAGAGCCAAATCCAGGTATGAGAGGGGCTGAAATACTTAGGGAGGTGATGGTCTGTTAGAGAAAGATCTAGAATGCAAGGGACTGTTGCTTTTCATGGGAAGTTAATTTTTTTCCTCTCCTAGGACCCTGTGCTGCTCATGAAGTTGCATTGGAATAGTTTTTTTGAGCTTTGTTTACAAAATGGTAAATAATCATTCTCTGAATCATTCTCCCAAAGGACCGTGAACCACTACAACACAGAAAACGGGGGACAGAGCAGGTGTGAGGTGCAGTGTGGGAGAAAGGGCCCAGGAAAACAGAGCACAGAGACTGGGATGAGAAAACAATTCAACCAAGAAACCTAGTTGGCTAGTCCTTGATTGCTCCATGTGGTCAGGGATAAGAAGAACATCTTAGAGGAGAAGAGGGTTGTCACTTCCTTGTTGGATCTAGTGATTCAGTTTAGTAAACCGAGCATCCTACTTAGAGAATGTGAGGCGGAGAGGACAGGTAAGCATTTGAGAACTGTGTCACCCTCCTCCCGGGTCCTCCCAAGTCACCAGGTGTATTTGGGAGCTGGTTGGCAGTAAGCAGGGTGGGATGCTGTGACAGTCCTGTGTCACCGTGGTCATGAGCAAGTGATAACAGGCTTGGGGTCAGGTGTTAGTAATACCAGGTCGGAGCTGGCCTGGTCTTGAATGTTAGATACTGGTCCAAAACTCTTTATGTTCTCCAGAACACATTCGGATCTTAGATTAAGACTGTAGCCCTTTTATTAAAAGTGGACGAGAAATAAATTATTTTAATTCTCTTTCGCTCTTTATTTCTTTCCTGCCCTCTTTTATACATTTCTCTTCCTTGAACAGTGAAGCCTATACCTTCAATTAGTTTGAAAATTCTCTAACTTCTAGTCTCCCAATAGGATTAGACCTGCTAAGAGTAACTAGTGTTTCCTATCTGATAAATAAGGGGATTATAGCAATAACTGCTGTCAGCATTTTTCTCATTTAAACAAATAAAGCTGACAAATGATGAAGTTCTCTGCTGCTCTGTTGTGTTTAGTACATGCAGAGCAATTATTCATCTGCTGCCAACGTTAGTCTATCCACAGCTAAACCGTCCAACAGTGTAGAAAGCTTATTAGCATATCAGTACCATGGTCATATTTTTATATTCTCTAAGACTCTACTCCATAACAAAGGCCGATGGTTATAATTCTCACAATAATTTAAAGGGTTGGACTTTTCCGTGCTTATTAGAGTTATGCAAGTTATCGCGTACAATGCTGCTCTTATTTACGAGATGCTGTTTTTTTCATTTGCCTGGAATTTTTGCTGCCCCGTAGCATTTCCTATGAACACGTTAGCTGCCGTCTCTGGAGATGAAGTAGATGGCGGGGTGCTGTCTCTGCGTGCGGCACTGTGGGGTGAAATTCAGTGGAGGAGGAGACGGGAGCTGGGGTTTCCTTTAGTAGAGCTGCTTTCCTTGGAGGTTTCTCACGTGTGGATATATGTCTCATGTGTACATGTATATGTATGTACACACATATATACTATTAGATGTGTGTATATGTATGTCTATACACATATATGTACTGCATATATAAATGTGTGTATGTGTGTATATATCACTACAGAAGTAAAGATTTGAGAAAGAATGTACTATTTTTTTAAAAAATATTTCTTATTCATTAGTTATTTCTTATTTTGGAAGGGAAAAGTGTAATAGATACAAAGTATTCATCATTTTCCAAAGATTCTTCTGGAGAGGGTGGTTTGATAAAACTGAGAACCTCGCATTAGAAGAGGAAGACCTAATCCAGAGAGAGATGCACTATTTGTGGGATGGTAATGCCACTTGTGGCCTTTTGAGGAATCCTGCCACCCCGATGCAACTGGTGGGGAAAATAACACTGGGTTTGGGAGCAGTTGGTTTATACTCGCTTTGCTTCGCTGAGCCCACGGGGAGCCTCTGATGGGAATTTGTGGCATCCTAATCTTGAAATCGTGACTTTGCCATTTTCCTCCCAACTGTGGTTAGTTTGAATGAGGGGGTTGCAAAACCTCCTGACAAGAATAGGGTAAGATCAGTTATCATCCTCATAGGGGGGCACCCTGGTTTACTGTTTATGCTTCACAAAGCACAGTGTGCAGCTCTTTATCTACAGGATCATGATTTCTAGCTGGGGTCTTGCTGACCCTACAGGGACTGCCCTGCCCTGGACTGGCTAATTCTTAGAGATAGCTAACAACGGGCCTGGGAGCTTGCTTTTCATATGCAGACAAACCTGTCCAGAGCCCATCGCCCTAACCACCTGCTCTATGGAGTTTTCATGTTCCAGACTACTTTTCCCCAGGACCAGATACCAGAAAATTAGGGACAGCCATTATGTCCCAGAGCCCACTGACATTATTGGGTTGTCTCTTCACTGTTTTGATCGTTTCCTTTGCTGTGCAGAAGCTTCTTAGCTTGATGTGATCCCATTTGCCCATTTTTGCTTTGGCTGCCTGTGCTTTTAAGGTCTTACTCAAAAAAGTCTTTGCTCAGACCAATGTCCTGGAGTTTCCCCAATGTTTTCTTCTAGTAGTTTCATAGTTTCAGGTCTTAGGTTTAAATCTGTAATCCATTTGACTTGATTTTTGTGTATGGTGAGGGATAAGGATCTAGTTTCATTCCGCATACAAATCCAGTTTTCCCAGCACCATTTACCGTCCTTCCCCCAGTGTATGTTCTTGGCACCTTTGTCAGAAACCTTTTGGCTGTAAAGGATGGATTTATTTCTGCATTCTCAATTCTATTCCGTTGGTCTAGGGGTCTGTTTTTATTCTAGTACCATGCTGTTTTGACTTTTATGGCTTTGTTGTGTATTTCGAAGTTGGGTAGTGTGATGCCTCCAGCTTTGTTCTTTTTGCTCAGGATGGCTTTAGCCCTTTGAGGTCTTTTATGGTTCCATACAAATTTTAGGATTGTGTTTTCTTTTTCTGTGCATGTCATGGGTATTTTCACAGGGATTGCATTGAATCTGTAAATTACTTTGAGTAATATTGTGTGTATCCTGCAGTGGCTGGGTGAAATGCTTGAACACGTCTGTGACCTTTCAAGGTTATTGAATGTTTGCTTGGTGAGACCAAGAAGAGAGGGGGGTGTATTCTGCCTTAGTAGGTCTCCCTGGCCTGCAGCAGGGCCGCTCTGGCACGTTACAGTTGCCCTACATCCTATCTGTGTGCATTGCTTTGACATTCTCTCCCCTCCACCTCACTCTTCGAAGTAGATCATCCACCATTTGCCTTAAATCAAAGAGAAAAATATAAATCAAGCCCTCTTCTCCAGAGCCTACCTCCTTAGTTTTACCTATTCAACTTTACTTTCTATCACGCATGTTTTCTGCGCTAACAAACTTTTTAAAAAATCTTACTATTTCCCCTTTCTGTGATATTTCCCCTTCTCTCTTTGCCTGCCAACCCTTCCTTCCTTCTTGCTTTTGTCCTTCCACTCATATTTCTTGTTTTATTTAAGAAACGAACAAAAAAAGCAGCAGCAACATCATCATCTCTTCCTATTCAATACAGGAGACAGCTTTTAAGATCCTTACATCTCTGACAGGGAAAACACAGTATTTTTGCACTTTCCACTCACAGGGGAAGCATGAATTATCAACTGTCATCAAGATGATTTTCTGTATGTGGGTTCTTCCTATAAATTTAAAAAGTATAGTTCAAACTGTGCACGGTGATTTATATGCCATAACTGTCTCTCATCACACACTACACATATTACTGATTGGGTGGAAAGGAACACTTCCCCAGCCTGACTAATCCTACACCCCCATTCTTGTCCTTCAAATCCCGTCCCTGTGATGTCATCATGTTCCGCCTCCTCCACTGAGACTCCTGAGCTCGTTTTCATTCTACTGATGCTCCTGTCTCCTGTTTTCCTTTTAAATGTAAAGGAAAAAGCATAGTTAGGCACTTAATTTTTTTCTTTAAATGTTCCGTGCCTTAGTCTTATTTCCATAAAGATAAGTGCCTAAAAATACAAGGACAGAATTGAATCGGTGAGACGCATCTTTATGTCGTGCTGGTTTTGGTGTAAGATGACCAGGTTCAAACTCCAGACCCTCCATTTAGAAACTCTGTGTCTGTGGACAGACGTCTTAGCTTCTCTCCATCATAGTTCTCATGTCTGCAAGCCGGGGCTGCAACAGCACGCACTGCCTCGGTGTGTGTGGCAATATGATGGGTGAATACACTCAAGACTCATCATGATGGAGGCACTTACGTGGAATTCACTAATAAGCATCACCTCTTCCCCCGCCACACTGCCTAGCCTAGAGCAAGGCACAGCCGCAGAGAATGTGACGGGTGGAGAGGACACGCTGGCTGTAAAGGCTGCTGCCCGATTTGTGACGAGTTAACTGATATGGCTGCTGCAGAGAGTCTCCCCTTTCATCCTTGGCAATCCGTGTAAAGTGACTGTTCTTCCCCAAAACAGAAAGGCTTAATAGTTCTTGGTCAAAGGTGTGGAAGAAGCTCCCACTCTCCAGTTATGGGTGCCAAAGTCACTTTCAAACTGCTAGAAGGGGAATGCAAAGTAATAAAAAACCCATTAAAAGGTTAAGGCCATAACAGCTCTATCCCAGTTCACCAGTGTAGCCCTAGCCCTCTTTCTGTGAAAGCCTCTTTCTTCACCTCCTCATACCATCACTATGGGGACCCTCCTGGGTTCTCCTACGAGGTCTCTAAGATTAACTTAGTTCATGGGTGCAACTGTGTTATATCAAAAAAGAAATACAAACAAAAAAAGATAAATATTTGAGGCGATAGTTATCCCAAATACCCCGATTTAATCATTACACACTTTGTGCACTTATCAAGATATCGCATGTGCTCCAAAAATATGTACAACTATGACATAGCAATTTAAGAAAATACCAAAAAGTACAAAAAAAGAGACTAATTTAGCTCAACTTGTCTGCTTCCCCCCTGTGTTCAACTTTTCTTTGGATCTCATTGGCTTTGCTGTCCTGAGCCTTTGAAGTCGATGCTTTGGCCCTTAGATTCGCAGCCTGGTCACCCGTGTGCGCATGTCCACCGTCCCTTCTTTCTTCTAGGCCACACTGTTATAATCCAGTGACTCTCCCCGGCTGCCAAGCCCAGGGGTGGGGGCACATAGAACAGCCTGGAACTGTGTCTCCGAGGTTGGTGTGCCAAGGCCTCCTTGAGCTTCCACAGTCCCAGCAGTTAACTTAGGTACCGCATTCCCCATCGTCAATTTTACCCAAAGAAGGACAGAAAAAGCATCTAGTCAAGTTACCATGAAAACTATGATCTGCAGGGCAGGAACAATTGCTTGGTAATACTTTACACTCGTGTTTGCCAGCCTGCTCAGCTGTTGGAATTTAATTAGCAGTAATATATTATTGTCAAAGTAATTAAAATCTTGCCTTGATTAAAAACAGAATTGTTTAATTAAAAAGAAAAGGTTTGGCTAACCTTAACTTTTCTGTTCGAGAAATACAACGGCCTCAGCTGATTGTCCCTGTCTCCCCCCATCAGGCCTGAAGGTCCGTGAGGTGTTCATTAACGTCACCAGGCAGCAGGTGGAGGACTTCCACGGGCCAGAGGACTACTGGTGCCAGTGTGTGGCATGGAGCCACCTGGGGACCTCCAAGAGCAGGAAGGCCTCTGTGCGCATAGCCTGTAAGTACACTCTGGGCGACCTTGTCCCGGGGGACCCATTCTGGGTGACCTTGTCCCGGGGGAACACAGACAAGCATGACACAGAGTTGCAGAGGGGCTCTGGAGACATCAGATGCTTCTGCATGATACAGATGAGAACAGGAACAGCAAGAAACCATCAGAACTCTCCCTCTACTAAATTTTTATTATACTCTTTTTAAAGGGTATTTGAAATGTTTGATCATTTCCTCCGGAGTACAGTCAGCAAATCAGTTTGGCTGAGAGATTCTGCCTAGATTGTCAGAGTGCAGGTGTCTCAACAATGCCAGGAAGGGCTGTTCCTGAGCGAGAGAAACCCACACAAATGGATTCTGCTGCTCACCGTCGATGACAGAGTTCAGGGGGCATTGACAGGAAAAGCTGAGCTGTGACTGTTTACTGTAGTTTCCAGCAAATCTGCAAAAATGAGACGTTAAAGACATTAAGCGATGTTTATAGCCCACTGGTAAATCTCTTCTCTCTGAATCTTAAAACCTGGAAATGTGTTTTTAAACTGCGTTCGTTTGACCCAAGTAGGATTCGTGTACAGTACACTTCATCCTTCCAAACGTTTTAAAAGAAAAATACGCACTCAGAAAATAATAAGAAAGAAAGAAAGTTGCTTTTCAGGAGAGTCTAAGATTTCTTTATCATACTTCAGCATCAGTGTTTTTATAATCTAAGAAAATGTGTAAATACCCAGACTTCTTTTCTCCTCCTTGAGAATGTCATCGGCCCACCTACTCCCATTACCCCACCTCCGTGGAGCCCCGTAAAACCTCCTTTGTGTGCCCAGGAGTGTACACGCCCCTCCCCCAGAATGAAATTGGGAGACGGAGGCAGATATGGTTATTGTTGTTTTATTCAAATACTGTCTTTTGAGAGTGTCATAAAGAATATGGGACAAGAGAGATTTATCTGAGGACTCAAGTAATTCTTCATAGCAGATGTTGATGGTTTCGGGGTTGAGAATAGGAGCGAATTGCTATTTGCAGAGACATTTATGTTTCTTGGGAAATGAAATCTTCCTTTTAAAGTACGCATTTCACCTTCACTCTACTGGCGATTTGGGAAGCCTTCTCCTGGGTGGAGCCTGGGCCCTAATAGGACAGGGAGAAGAGGTCACCTCATAAACTGTGCTGTTGACGTGAGAGCCATAGGAAATATTAACAATTTTCCTATGGTTATTTAATTAATTCATTTTAGCCAACAAGTATATTATAACTCTAAAATAGCAGGTCAGCCAAAAGGGGAAACATGTTTGCATTTACTCTTCGGTTAATAAGCTCGTGTCTGTGCCCCCAGCATGGCCTGGGCCTTGCCATTCGCCATTCGAAGCGTTTGACCCAAGTCAAGACAAAGCAGGTGTCCTCTGGGTTCTTCCTGGAACAGAGACAAAAGAACATGAGGGGTTTCAACCCAGGTTCCCTCAATTTCTTTCTTTTCAACCCTACTTCTTCCATCCTCTCCTTCCTTCCCTCCCCAAAGGCCCACACGACCTGTTCTCTGCACTACTCTAAATTCCGTCTCCCTGACCAGTCCACGCCCCACCTCTCCCACTTCCGTCCTTGCCTAACTGAATTCCGAACGCCAACTGCCCGCCAAAAAACCCCAAGGAATTTTTTTACAGGGAAAGACTTTGTTTTTGCTTACAAAGTTTGGCAACGAATGGCTCATACCCACCTTCATTAATTTCCCTAAGCTTGGATTGTGTACAGTGTATGTCACCCTTCCAAACGCGTCACCCTCGCCTCTCTGGCGTGTGCCTTCGCTCCTCCAGTTTCTGGTTTCACACGTGCATGGCGTGGTGGAGAACCCAGACTCCAGAGTCCTGTTGGTTTCTGGTTTCAACCCCCTACTTCTTAGTGTTGAGATAGTAGACAATTTATTTTCATCTCCTTGTGTCTTAATGTTTTCATCAATAAAAGGGCCCCTACTTCATGGAACCATTTTGCGAGTTAGAGGTATTTATATCTGTAAAGTGTTTAGAAGTATCCTCGGCCCAGAATTAGCACCTGTTAATCATTGGCCATTATTTTATGATATATTTGATCCCCTATGACACTGGCATCTTGCACTCGTAGGTGTGTTAATCCTTATTGAAACTAAATGGATTAAAATGTTAGTGCCTCAGTAATTTTTCTGTAGATTATGGATATATGGACTATCTATAAAATTTTATTCTAGGTCAGCCTTAGGTATCCAACTCTCCCAGGTATGATAGAATCAAAGAATGTTAAAAGTGATAAATGATCTTCTATTCTATCACTTCCCACCTTTTTAGAGTCACGAGATACTTTCCCAGTAATAATCTCACAAATCTCTTCAGAGATTAAGAAAATATGTTGTCATTCTTGTATATGATATGCACATATATATGAGATAAAGATACCATATTTAAATAAATATCTAAATATCATTGCTCATATTATGCAACTCACTTAATGTAATCTTTAGTAATGTTTGCAACATATTTTTGATTTCTTCCCATGTAGCAAGTGAGAGGTGGTTTAATTTATCTAAAATTATATATGCAAGCCAAGACATGATTTGTCATTAAATATTGCATTTGACTTGGGGACCAGTGTACATTAAAATGTAAATTGGAATTTAACTAGTATAATGGCATCAAGAGTGGGGAGGGGATTGCCTTTAGGACTTTGCTTGGAATTGTTTTGATTTTCTTGCAGGAAAAAAAAAGTGCTTTTTAAAACATAACTTTCATGTTATACTGGGATAAGAGAGAAGATTTCTGGCTGCTATCTGTAAGCACTTCCCAGCAAATAACATATTGCGTGTGACGATAGTCTTTATTCCCAATAAATGGAAAGCCCAATTTGATGTAATTGTCACTATCTTCTTGTTAAGATTGGTTTTTGAAGTACTAGAGACATGTTAATGTGCTAAAAAAGGATTTGATAGGTCAACGTAGCTTATGAATCTGATGACAGTCATCTTGCAGGAGCTTCGCAAAATTAGCATCACTTTTACATCATTCATTAAATTGTTGTAGTTCAACATCCCAGCTCCTTAGGCTTCCTACATGTAATCAATTATCCATTAAAAATTTAATAATTGTATAACTGCTGTGGGCAAAGCCGCCATGGCGGCTGTGACATTGGGCTGAGGGGTGTATCGACCAGAATGTCCTGACATAATCACGTTAGCCAAGAACACCAGGAAGCTCACTGAGACTCACCTAGAGATCATTCAGTGTTAAAGGGAGGCAATACAAACAGTAATTATTTATTTATATGACTCATGTCTTCATGGAATTGGACTCACACGGGGTTTTAGTTAAGTATGCAGAGCCCTGGCTTCCACCCCAAACCTTCTGGATCAGACTCTGGGAGAAGGGCCTGGAAAGTGTGTGTGTATCCAGCTATCCAGGTGATTCCGTGATCGGGTAACTTTGGGATATCTTGCCCAGGAAGAGTGTTCCTCAAACTTTAACATGCATGCCTGTCAACTGGGATCCTATTAAAATGCCAGTGATTCAGTTAAAAATTATTTTGTAAATCTGATGTAAGGCCTACAGTTTTATATTCCTAATGAGCTCCCTGGATGCAGCCACTGCCTATTGGTCTGTGGACCATACGTTCAGTAACAAGGCTCTAGAATGCCTTTATGAGGCACTATTTGTGAAATGTTGATTTAACCCGTTCCCCCAACTTCTTCATTTAACAGCTGGGAAAGTGATGTTCCAAAAGGTTAGGTGAGCCAAGGATGGTGGTGCACACCTGTAGTCCCAGCTACCTAGGACGCTGAGGCAGGGGGATCGCTTGAGCCCTGGAGTTCAAGGCTGCAGTGAGCTGTGATTACACCACTGCACTCCAGCCTGGGTGACAGAATGAGACCCTGTCTCTTTAAAAAGAAAAAAAAAAAAGGTTAGGTGACCAAGCAGAGGTCACCTGGCTGAGGGCAGACAGGCAGACAGGGACCCAGATCTTTCACTACCCCCTCACCCCTTGAATGTTCCTGCTGCTAAGCTATGTTGATTCTTTTCTGTTAAATAGGTGTTTAAAAACCATAGTAGAAAATTTCACCTGCATTTGAGTATTTCCTTAAGGAAAGCAGTGATTGCTTTCCTTCCTTACTCCCTTCATGAGTAAATTGCATTCCTCCTCACGGTCAAGTTAGAGAGCGTGTAGTGTATGTGTGTTGGAAGCCAAAGTGCCTGTCGTCTGAAACTATTGTTTTTTCCATAATGATTCCACGCTGTGTCAGGGAGATGTTGGCCGCCCATCCAACCGCCTGGGGCTGGAAATAGCTGAGGCCCAGTTTCAAAAGTGATTTTATACAGGTTAAAAATAAATAAATACAGCCAACCTACACTTCCCTCCCCAGAGTTGGCAGAAGTCCGTCTCCAGGGAAGGACTCCCACGGGCCCCCTCTCGTGCGTCTGGTTCAGCTGAGCGGGAGATAGACGGGCACACCGTGGCATCTGTTACTGCTGCTCCTGGACGGCTGTCAGAACGAGGAATATTCAATTATTCCTAGTTGTTTATTTTCATGTGTGAACATTTGGCTCCTTAGCCCTTTCTTTTCTTCCTTGTTTTTCTCCTCCTTTGCTGATAAAATGTTGTGCCTGCAACGTTAACCCTTCACTGTGCAAACCCTCTTGACACCTGGGCCTTTTCTCCAACATGGGAGAGGGGGTCGGGGAATAGAGGAAGTGCTCGCCCGTTATCACCAAGCCTCTGATAGCAAGTTGGCCAAGGAAGAAAATACAGGAAACGGCTATTTTGCGTTTTTCCCCCCCGAAGTGTATAAAACGTGATACATCCTGAATATAGTTTAAATATGCTGCTTATCTGAGACCCTCCCAAAGTATCTGTGCAGTTGTGCCAAGAATAAGTGAAGGAATTAGAGGAGAGCTTCACTTAAAAGCTATAAAACTGTCATAGTAAAAACAGCATAATTTTTATTTGCTTTTTGGCGGATAGTATATTTTCTGAAAATCATGGAAGAGAGATGTCCAGTTAAACCTCAATTGTGGATCTGGGCTTCGTGGCTTTGATAAACAATTTCACCCTCTAAAAACTATCAATGGCCCCTTCCTACCTGCAGAAATAATGCAAATAAATACAGGCACTTCTGGCTGGCCTTCACCTACATTTCCATTCTCATCTCCCACGATATCCTGTGAGTACTGTGCTCCACCCAAGTGGCACGACTTACCTGCCTAAATTGTGGGACGTAGGACTTGCTTTCCCCTGCGTTGATTTGCGTGTATATATATATATATATATATCTTTTCCTGTCTGGAACATATTCTCAGCCCCATCTCAAACTCTTACCTATTCCTACCTGATTTCTGCATCCACGGCCCATCTTGCATGCTGTTTCCTTCACAAAACCTAGTTTAGCAAATCCCTTATTGCTGACTGATCTCGGTAGCCAACTATTGATGTCTCATACCAACTTCACCATTGAAAGGGGTATTCTAGCATCCCCAGCTCCGAAATTTCATGTGTCCATCTCTGAGTTCTCGAAGCATTTAGTTAGCACTACTAGCATGCTGCCTAATATAATTTACCCCAAATCATAGTTACTTTTGAAGTTATTTGTGGATTTATTTCCCTTGTTAGGTTGGAAACTAAGATTCAATCTGTATTACTTGTTTTCTTGCCCATAAGCGTAGTACAGAGCTTTATCTATTACCTTTGTGTCGTACGTGTATGTTTGGCTTGGAACGAAACCCCATGAGTGCAGGGAATGGCTCCACGACAGGGCATTTGTCGGTTGCATGTCGTGATTGTGCCATGATACTAACATGGCACCTGGCTTCTTAGTGAACCTGTAGCTCACGAGGACATGTAAGGATCATCTTCGCCCTGTCTTGTTGGTACACTATTCCTGGTAATCAGTATTGCGACGAAGAAGGGGTCAGAAAGAGAAATGGAAGTTATGAAGCCTTACAGCCTGAATACTTCATTGTATATGTTTTTTAAATCAAGGATATGTTCTGACATAACTGTACTTAATATTAGTATAATTATCAAGAAATTAACATTAATATAGTACCATTATCTAATCTAGAGACCTTATTTATAGTCTATCAGTTGCCCAGTAATGTCCTTTAATAAGAAGATTCTAGATTGTATGTCATATTCATTTGTGAGGTCACTTTAGCCTCCTGCAGTGTGGACTGTTCCTCAGTCATCTTTCATGACATTGAGTTTTTGAAGAGTAAGGCCAGTTG
>NW_012149374.1:927041-942779 GCF_000956105.1 Propithecus coquereli
CTTCTTGTTAAGATTGGTTTTTGAAGTACTAGAGACATGTTAATGTGCTAAAAAAGGATTTGATAGGTCAACGTAGCTTATGAATCTGATGACAGTCATCTTGCAGGAGCTTCGCAAAATTAGCATCACTTTTACATCATTCATTAAATTGTTGTAGTTCAACATCCCAGCTCCTTAGGCTTCCTACATGTAATCAATTATCCATTAAAAATTTAATAATTGTATAACTGCTGTGGGCAAAGCCGCCATGGCGGCTGTGACATTGGGCTGAGGGGTGTATCGACCAGAATGTCCTGACATAATCACGTTAGCCAAGAACACCAGGAAGCTCACTGAGACTCACCTAGAGATCATTCAGTGTTAAAGGGAGGCAATACAAACAGTAATTATTTATTTATATGACTCATGTCTTCATGGAATTGGACTCACACGGGGTTTTAGTTAAGTATGCAGAGCCCTGGCTTCCACCCCAAACCTTCTGGATCAGACTCTGGGAGAAGGGCCTGGAAAGTGTGTGTGTATCCAGCTATCCAGGTGATTCCGTGATCGGGTAACTTTGGGATATCTTGCCCAGGAAGAGTGTTCCTCAAACTTTAACATGCATGCCTGTCAACTGGGATCCTATTAAAATGCCAGTGATTCAGTTAAAAATTATTTTGTAAATCTGATGTAAGGCCTACAGTTTTATATTCCTAATGAGCTCCCTGGATGCAGCCACTGCCTATTGGTCTGTGGACCATACGTTCAGTAACAAGGCTCTAGAATGCCTTTATGAGGCACTATTTGTGAAATGTTGATTTAACCCGTTCCCCCAACTTCTTCATTTAACAGCTGGGAAAGTGATGTTCCAAAAGGTTAGGTGAGCCAAGGATGGTGGTGCACACCTGTAGTCCCAGCTACCTAGGACGCTGAGGCAGGGGGATCGCTTGAGCCCTGGAGTTCAAGGCTGCAGTGAGCTGTGATTACACCACTGCACTCCAGCCTGGGTGACAGAATGAGACCCTGTCTCTTTAAAAAGAAAAAAAAAAAAGGTTAGGTGACCAAGCAGAGGTCACCTGGCTGAGGGCAGACAGGCAGACAGGGACCCAGATCTTTCACTACCCCCTCACCCCTTGAATGTTCCTGCTGCTAAGCTATGTTGATTCTTTTCTGTTAAATAGGTGTTTAAAAACCATAGTAGAAAATTTCACCTGCATTTGAGTATTTCCTTAAGGAAAGCAGTGATTGCTTTCCTTCCTTACTCCCTTCATGAGTAAATTGCATTCCTCCTCACGGTCAAGTTAGAGAGCGTGTAGTGTATGTGTGTTGGAAGCCAAAGTGCCTGTCGTCTGAAACTATTGTTTTTTCCATAATGATTCCACGCTGTGTCAGGGAGATGTTGGCCGCCCATCCAACCGCCTGGGGCTGGAAATAGCTGAGGCCCAGTTTCAAAAGTGATTTTATACAGGTTAAAAATAAATAAATACAGCCAACCTACACTTCCCTCCCCAGAGTTGGCAGAAGTCCGTCTGTCTCCAGGGAAGGACTCCCACGGGCCCCCTCTCGTGCGTCTTGTTCAGCTGAGCGGGAGATAGACGGGCACGCCGTGGCATCTGTTACTGCTGCTCCTGGACGGCTGTCAGAACGAGGAATATTCAATTATTCCTAGTTGTTTATTTTCATGTGTGAACATTTGGCTCCTTAGCCCTTTCTTTTCTTCCTTGTTTTTCTCCTCCTTTGCTGATAAAATGTTGTGCCTGCAACGTTAACCCTTCACTGTGCAAACCCTCTTGGCACCTGGGCCTTTTCTCCAACATGGGAGAGGGGGTCGGGGAATAGAGGAAGTGCTCGCCCGCTATCACCAAGCCTCTGATAGCAAGTTGGCCAAGGAAGAAAATACAGGAAACCGCTATTTTGCGTTTTTTTTTTTCCTAAAGTGTATAGAACGTGATACATCCTGAATATAATTTAAATATGCTGCTTATCTGAGACCCTCCCAAAGTATCTGTGCAGTTGTGCCAAGAATAAGTGAAGGAATTAGAGGAGAACTTCACTTAAAAGCTATAAAACTGTCATAGTAAAAACATAATTTTTATTTGCTTTTTGGCGGATAGTATATTTTCTGAAAATCATAGAAGAGAGATGTCCATTTAAACCTCAATTGTGGATCTGGGCTTCATGGCTTTGATAAACAATTTCACCCTCTAAAAACCATCAATGGCCCCTTCCAACCTGCAGAAATAATGCAAATAAATATAGGTGTGTCTGCCTGGTCTTCACCTACAATTTCATCCTTATCTCCCATGATATCCTGTGAGTGCTGCGCTCCACCCAAGTGGCATGACTTACCTGCCTAAATTGTGGGACGTGGGACCTGCTTTCCCCTGCCTTTATTTGCATGTATATATATCTTTTCCTGTCCGGAGCATATTCTCAGCCCCATCTCAAACTCTTACCTCTTCCTACCTGATTTCTGCATCCACGGCCCATCTTGCATGCTGTTTCCTTCACAAAACCTAGTTTAGCAAATCCCTTATTGCTGACTGATCTCGGTAGCCAACTATTGATGTCTCATACCAACTTCACCATTGAAAGGGGTATTCTAGCATCCCCAGCTCCGAAATTTCATGTGTCCATCTCTGAGTTCTCGAAGCATTTAGTTAGCACTGCTAGCATGCTGCCTAATATAATTTACCCCAAATCATAGTTACTTTTGAAGTTATTTGTGGATTTATTTCCCTTGTTAAGTTGGAAACTAAGATTCAATCTGTATTACTTGTTTTCTTGCCCATAAGCCTAGTACAGAGCTTTATGTATTACCTTTGTGTCGTACGTGTATGTTTGGCTTGGAACGAAACCCCATGAGTGCAGGGAATGGCTCTACAACAGGGCATTTGTAGGTTGCATGTCGTGATTGTGCCATGATACTAACATGGCACCTGGCTTCTTAGTGAACCTGTTGCTCACAAGGACGTGTAAGGATCATCTTTGCCCTGTCTTGTTGGTACACTATTCCTGGTAATCAGTATTGCGATGAAGAAGGGGTCAGAAAGAGAAATGGAAGTTATGAAGCCTTACACCCACTGCTCTTTGTGATGTGCAGTATACAGCTCTGAGAATGCCCTGGGCTGCCAACCCCCCACCCCCGCTCCCTTCCTCTTTGCAGAACATGGAATATATTCTCAGGTTATGGGAAATGATGTTAAAACTAATCCTCAGCGCTTACTATAAATCACACAAAAGCATGAAATTCTTCTTTCCCTCCCATAGATGAAGTGGCCAAAGTCAAGAGACAATGTTATTCTCCTTTCCTTTAGACTTGAAATTAATTTGTAGGAACATCATGGTAGGATAGGAGAGCTGGGCCTCCAGATAAAGTTGTGCTCTTCCTAAGAGCATCTAGCCAAGTAAGCAACGAGTGTGGAAATGTAGCTTGTAATCTCCCAAGATGCACAACCAGCAATGTGGTTGCCTCCACCTGAACGAAGGGGCTGGTTTTTGTAGGCATGTAGGTGCTGTTTTCTCACCATGCCTTACGGTCGCTCGGTTCATGCAAAGGTGCCACGTAAGCTTTTGGCACAGGACTGGGTAGATGATTTGCGGGTCCCGGTGTAACATTAAAATGTGAGTCCCCTTGTGGAAACATGATGAAGAGTTTCAGGCCATCAGCAGCAGAGCATTAAATCAAGCGTGGAGCTCTGTGCAACTGTGTGAGTCCCACACCCATGACGGTGCTATGAGTGGCAGGAATGGTGATGGCTTATGAAATCACTACATGTATGTAATAGTTTCATGAAAAGGAAGTAATTGGCCTAGAAAAGGTAAGGACACATTTGAAGTGTCTCATGTAGAATCAGGACAGGATTATTCTGTTTTGCTCCAAAGGCGGAGGCAGCATCACAGGAGAGTTTTAAGGTAGCATATTTGGGGCCGAGCTAACAGCTAGAAATGCCCAGTGATGGAACATTCTTCCTATGGCCACAGCTCTCTGTAGGTGGCACGTGGCCAAGCAAAGGCGTGCGTGTCTGGGGCGACACTGGAGAAGGAATTACCGTATTAGGTCAGTAAGGGACGTATGAACTAATAGGGTTTTTAAATTTTTAAACATATTTTCAGACTTCAGAAAAGTTGCAACATAGTATAAAAAACTCCCTTAGGCCCTTTACCGAGAATCTTCAAATGTTCACATTTTACTACATTTATCTTGAACATTATCTCTCTGTGTTTATCTATGTATTTATATAGACACAATTAAGTTTTTTTTCTGAACTGCTTAAGATAAGGTACAGACATGATTCTTCCTTTTTCCTAAATACTTCATTGTATATGTTTTTTAAATGAAGGATATGTTCTGACATAACTGTAGTTAATATTAGTATAATTATCAAGAAATTAACATTAATATAGTACCATTATCTAATCTAGAGACCTTATTTATAGTCTATCAGTTGCCCAGTAATGTCCTTTAATAAGAAGATTCTAGATTGTATGTCATATTCATTTGTGAGGTCACTTTAGCCTCCTGCAGTGTGGACTGTTCCTCAGTCATCTTTCATGACATTGAGTTTTTGAAGAGTAAGGCCAGTTGTTTTATCTAATGTTCCTCATTTTGAACATGTAAAAGGAGAGCAACAGCTCCCTAGAAGGGGCTCCCACTAGCCAAATCCGAGACAATTCGAGCATCAAAATGAAAGTAAAGGAGTACAACTCATTAAATAAGAATTCATGAATCCATAGTGATATTTTTAAAAAATGAATAGATATATAAGTAAGTGGGATAAAGGGAGAGCTCTTCCTTTTTATAGAATGAAGACATCTATTATTAATTGATTCAGACAAACATCATCATAGAGGCTAAAACTATTGGGTGAAAGTTTCAAGAGTAGCAAAATATTTACATAATCTTGAAGTATCTCTCCACAAGATATTTATTAATTGTAAAGGGAGAACTCTAGTAACTTTTCCATGGAAAATCCTATCAATATATCACCTTGATCCAAGTAATCAGAGTTGGCCAGCACAGTGGCTCACACCTGTAATCCTAGCACTGTGGGAGGCCGAGGCGGGAGGATCATTTGAGGCCAGGAGTTCGAGGCCAGCCTGAGCAAGAGTGAGACCCCGTCTCTCTACTAAAAATAGAAAATTAGCCAGGTGCGGTGGTACGCACCTGTCGTGCCAGGTACTCGGGAGACTGAGGGAGGAGGATCGCTTCAGCCCAGGAGTTTGAAGTTGCAGTGAGCTGTGATGACACCACGGCACTCTAGCTGGCGTGACAGAACCAAGACCGTGTCTCAAAAATAAATAAGTAAATAATCAAATAATCGGTGTGTGCACTGCTAGCAATGGGACAAATCAACAGTATGTGTCTCCTAATGTGATGACTGAGAAGACTGTCACTTCAGTGACTGTTTTTGTAAAAATATATGATCTGTGTTTAACCATAGGAACACACTGGACAAACCTACACTGGGAAACTTTTTATGTAATAGGTCATTTTTAACAACACGTTTCTCAGATTGCTGTCCGTGTGTGGGACGCTGCTGGGGTGTTCTGGGGATATAAGAAGCCACAAGCGAGACACGGCACATCTTTTTGAAGCATCAGTTATATTCCCCCCAGGTCAGTAAAAATAAATGCAAATACAGTATGGAGTAGGATGGAAAATTTGGATGAATTTTGAAGATTTAACTTGGAACTTCAAAGTCACTTTGTGCATGCCACGTCTATTTCGTTTCCACCCATAGATGGCTTGGGGATATGAATTTTTCTCTGCTGCCAGTAGGGGTACTTCACTAGAAAGTGTGAGAAATACGGAACTATACAAGACTGTGTTTCCATGAACAGAGTGGAATGATTTGTTCAGAATTGACATAAATTGTGCTACTTTTGCTTAATTACCATGTACACAGCTGACAATACCAACCTTAAAGATGGGAACTACTGAGGCAGAAATACATTACATTACATATATCTTACTGTGGATGGTGGGGAAAAAAAATCTCCCCAAAAGATATTCCTCCATGCTATTTATTGCCAATCACTATTTTACCAAGAAGAATTTGCAAAAATACAACCATCACCTTTGGAGGAACTCACGGTTTAATTCAATCTGCCATTTTTGTGATAAAATTTGCCTTAAAAGTTCCTGGGAAATGGCCATTTTTATAAAAACCTCAGTAAAACTTTAACAGGGGAGAGGATATGGATTTTATTACAATTCAACTCTCCTTTTCTCCACTAAAGGAAACTTCTAGTGCATAATACAAACAGCTGAGAAGCAAAACAAACACAAAACTTACCTTTGTTAATCTTCGAGGACTTTTTGAGCCTAACGATGTCCTTCTTAGATTAGTTTCATATCCTTCCATCAGCGTCGGTAAGGACAAGGGAATGTGTTCCAGAAATTTGCTAAGTAGCAGAAGAATGCTAACTAATGTGTAAAAATATCAGACATCCCAAAATAATTAGCATGTTCTAGGCAGCACAATAATAATTAAAATATTGTTCCTTTCCTTGGAGAGAGTTTATAGTCTAATGTGGGAGATCTACTTATAAACAAGTATTCGCAATGGAGCGTGGTCAGTGGTAAGCACAATGTGTTTTAGGAGTCAACAAGGGACAATTCGCTGATCCCTGAGGCCTAACATGCACTTCTTGAGTTAATGTCTGAGCTGATTCCAGAGGAAGAAGGAGGATTAACGATTTAGAGAACATGCATTCCAGGTTAAGGTGAGAGTTTGAGTAAAAGCAGATGGCCTGTGTGGGGAAACAAGCAACAGGGAACTCTCAGTGAATAAATTGCAAGGTGGCAGGAGACGAGCTACCAGGGAGAAGTAGATAGGTCAGAACTTGGAGGGTGTTTGAATTCTTTGCTAAAAGTTTAGATTCATCCTAGATGTAGTGTGGGACTGTTGAGGTGTCATACATGGAACAGTGATGTGGTCATACTTTCAAAACCCACAACCCTCCCAATTCTCTGCAGCCAGAGAGATTTAAGAGGAGAAAGACCCAAGGCTGTTGACAGGGCTTCAACTTTTGCAGGGGCAGTATAGGTTAAAAAGGAGGGTGCAAATTTGAGGATTCAGGAAGGTAAAATTAGAGTTCTGGTTGCTAGAACGTTGAGCTAAGAGGAAGTAAGATGGGAGTTTAGGGATTCTTACAAATATGTTGGGTTTTCTAGGTTTCTGGCTCAAGTGACTGAATTGGTGGTGATCCCATTAAGTAGATTGTGAATAGGGTAGAAAAAAACAGTTTGGAGAGCAAGACAGTGAGTTCAGTATTTGACCATATTATGTACAAACTACCTTTAGAACATTCAGTGGGGAATTTTCATATGCGGTTATATCTATGAACCTGAAGCTCAGGGTTGTAAGATCAGGATAAAAAATACAGAATGGGGAGTCGCTGGCTAGGAGGTGGCAGTTAGGAAAGCAGGAAAGTAGTTCTGTCATCAGCAAGATAGGAGGAACAAGGTTTCATCAGAAATACCATGATGTTTTCCACAATCTCCACCACGGTCCCCAGCTCTCCCACTGCCAGTGACGAAAGGAAGAACAGCAGGCCGTGAGCGACACTCTGTAGGTGGCCAAGAGGTGACCAGAGGGTAGGAAGCCCATGAACAAGGCAGAGAAAAGTAAGTGGAGGGGACACTAAGGTATGCGAGAGGGAGTGAAGATATTTACGAAGGAATAAATGTCAGTAGTCTCAACGTGATCTAAAGATTAGGGTAAGAATTGAGAAGTGCCCATTAAATTTGACACCATGAAGGTCTCCATTGACTTGGGCCAAGCGGTGTAATGAGAGAGGGTGAGACGAGATCATGGTGGATCTGGAATCCACAGGAGATGAGGAAGTGGAGGAGGTATAGATGACTCTTTCCAAAAATTGGACTGAAGAGACAGGAGCCGGAGCAGTAGCTGGAGTTTATCATTAGAGAAGGAGATGGTGATTTGATACCGCCATGAAGATGAGATGGGCTTATATTTTAAAAATTTATAAAGAAGGAATAGGAGTGACAGAGTGAAGTAGGAAAGACCAGAAGAGCTGCGTTTGAGTTCTGGGCTCAACTTCTCAGCTTTGTGCTGGTACAGTAATTCCTGGCACCTGCCACCGTGAGCATCACGTGGAAAATTCTTAAAAATGAAGATTACTGGGCCTCACTTAAGACCTTTGAAATCATCATCTCTGGGAGGGCCCAGGAATACCTTTGGGATTTTAGTGTCTTCTGGTTTTCCTGCTTCCCCCGGGGCACAATTGAGTTTTCTGTGCAGATTCTTCCTCTTCCTCCCTCTAAATACCATAGTGTTCTAGAACTCCATCTAGAAGCCTCCTCCCTCCTTAATCCACTGTTCCTCCCTTGGTGAGATCTTTCACTCCGTGGCTTTGTGTGCCATCTGTGTGCCGATTACACTCACGTTCACATAGCACCTCATCTCCTACCCTGGTGTATCCACTTGGATATCTAGTAGGCATCTCAGGTTGAAATGACGTGAGGAGAACTCCCTTGGTTTTCACCCCATCAGCACTGCTGCAAACCTGTATTTATTTCCCCGTGTTTCCTGTCTCAGCAGTGGCACCTGACAAGACCCCGGGGTGGGGGCATCTGGATTCTTCTCTTTCCTTCAGTGGCCTCCCATCCACCAGCAAGTCCAGCCACCCCTGCCTCAAGGGTATATCCTGACTCTGCCCTCTTCTCTCCACCTGGTCCAGTCATCATTTCTCTACTGTGAGCATCTCTTCCCTGCTGCCACTCTTGCTGCCTTAAAATCCATTCTCCACATAGCAGCCAGAATGATTATTCTTTTAAAAAATGCAAACTAGAGCACGCTGTTCCCACAGCTTCTGAATGTCTTCCAGTGACTTTCCAGACCCCCAATTCCTGGCCCCACATGAATTAACCCTCTGCCCCCACACCCCTGTGCTTCCCATCACCTGGCAGCCACAGGGACTTCTTGTCTTCCTCAGATGCCCTTTTATCATTCTCTTTTCATGGAAAGCACCCTCCCCAGTCCAAGTGGTTGGCTCTTTCTTGATTCTAGTTTCATCTGCATTAGTTTTCAGGTCTCCTTATAAGACTTAATTAAAATAAGGATTTTGCTACCTAAAAAGGCGAACAACTTCTGGCCAAGGCGATCTCCCGGATCCTTCCTATTCTGACAAGGTTGGCTTCAGGAAAAGCAAAATGCAGTCTCCTGTCCTTCCACTCGGATGCTCTGTGGGACCAAGCAGGAGGCAGGAGGTGTCAGGTAGATGGTGGCAGGTTCCAGTGTTTACATGCCCATGACAGTGGCCACATCTTGTCCTTATTGACCTTTCTGGCCTCGGAGAGAGGTGGGGTGAGGGAAGGACCAAGACACTAATAACGCAGTTAAAATATATTTCTTCTTGCTGCTGGGTTGGCTTTTTCCTTTTGAATCTTCCCTCCCCCTTCTTTTTTTTTTTTTCCTTTCGTCCCTCACCAGGACCAGTACTGAATTATAACAAGGTGGTGGATATTGGAAAAAAGGTGATTTTGATTTTTTTTATAGGTCATTTCTTTAAATTTGTTGCTAGTTTTGCTAATTCATATCTCTCTAATTTCCTGTGAAAGGTCCAGAGGGCAGGCAGGAAAGTCATGCTTATGTTGTTCTGAAAACTTTGTGCCATCAGCCATGGGGTTTGTTTTGCATTTGAGTGTTCATCAGGATGCTGAGCTGCAAAGGAGCTCTCTTGCTGCCTGTAGGAGATTTGGGACTCAAGCAACATCAGGATAGGAAATCTTGACAATAGAAAGATGAACAGCACAAGCTTTCTGGGTACTGCTTGGAAACTGAGCAGCCTGGTGCAGACAGCGCCTCCAGCACTGAACTTTTTGTTTTTTGTTTTTGTTGTTTTTTTTAATCAAAAGCTCTTTGATTCAATGGCTGTTTCTGTATTCACCTAGGACTCAGTTTTCCCATTAGCACAGTGACTAGAACAATAGTGCTCTAAAATGTACATGACATGGAACTTATGGATATTTCGTCCCTATAGATTTTGGTGGAAGGTGATGACAAGATACAAATGATAAGTTATCAGCTTTATTTTCATTTGATTTAATGCCTTAAAAGTAAGGGAGCAGGGAACTTCTGTGTTTCCGGTGAACGACTTTTCCTGTAAGATTGTTAGGACCTGCTCTCCAGGTTAGACTTCAGCTGTCCTTTACATGTTGACACAGAAAAATCAATACAGTCGATACACAGACAGTGCCTTCTGTGGAACTTGGAGACAGAGCAAACCTCAGACATCCCTCACACAGGCATGGTGTCCCTCTGTGAGGTTCCTGCCCATTATTCCCTTGCTGGGGGACATAGTGCTGAGTGGCTTTGGAGGCATGGGTACCATGCTGTGTTCCACCTGCACCCACTGTCACGTCCAGGGGATGAAAAATGTACCCCAGGCAGGTGGGCTGTAGCAGTTGACTCAGTATAAGAGACTCGCTCAAGAAGGATTAAAGTGGTTATGGCCTTGTAGATTCTTTTCTGAGTATAACCTGAACGTGAAAGAGAATCAGCAGTTGGTAGTGACAGCCGAAGGTGCAAGGCACAAAAAGAAAAGGAGGCAGCAGTGGCCATGGGATACCAGAATCCAAGAGCAAACGCAGGCAATGGAGCAGTTGAGGCCGTGAAGACAGAATAGCAAAAGGGGATTAGGTAGCAGGAGCAGAAGTGACAGAAGCCACCTGTGTGCTGAGAGAACCATGAAATAGGCCAGTGAAGAGAATGACCCTAATCTCTTTATCCCCTTGTTTCTCCATGTTGCGGTCTCTTTAGGACATCAATGTATTGTACTTATTCTTTCATGCCAGCCTGGTCTGGTGGTCTTTCTTGGTCTCCAGTCAGTCCTAGACTCATAATTAACATTTTTGCTTTCCTGATTCTCAGCAAATCCTCAATTTCTTGATGGAATCTGAATGAATTTCTTTTTCTTTTTTCGTCCTTATAAACAAAAGAGGCCAAACACAATGGAATTTATTGAGCTAAGAGTAGCTCAACATAGAAGGGGTGAAATCAGTTCTCAAAGCATTTTGGAAAACTGCAGCTGTCTCCACCCAGCATAACGTGTCCCTGCTGCTGGCGTGCTTCTCCATACACCCTCAGCTACTCCCTTGGTAACCCCACTGGTACCCAACAAACTGTGCTACTTGGGAGCACAGGGTAATGACACACAGTGCTGGTTATAACATGCGTTATTGGTAATAGCAGCTTGCCAGCAGAGGGATTGCAGAGCACAGGGGGTCATACAGAGCCTCAGAGTTATCGCGCAGTCCTGGAAACAGAGTTGAGGAGCCCAGCGTGACAACCCTGGCATCTGCCAATCAACTTCTGTCCCAATAAGCAGTGTCTGCTCATTGACCAGCCTCAAGGGAGGAGAGAGCATGGAGAGCCCCAGGGGTGATCCTGCTACTGCCCAGGCTGGCCCCCTTCACTATTGCTGCAGGATTTACTCAGTAGGAGCTATGGTTGCATGATTCAGGGATTTTAGGAAGATGTCACCTATACATGTCCCTGACCTATAGGAATCTGTGTGTGGAATTGTGCTTTATTGCTAGTCATCACTCAAGGAGGTGTGGCTGAAATCAGAATGGGAAGAGCCACAACAAAGACATGAAAGGTAGGAACAGCCTGGTATTAGTATGGATCCATTGGTCAAGAACTGTGCAGAATCTACAGAGGGTTTAAGCAGGGCTGGCAAGAGATGCACCTATCATGTGCCAAATACAAGAGAATGTGACAATGAGCAAAGACTTGACCTGACTGGAAGCCTTTTATATGCTTTCCCTTGGGAACTGGAGTCAGTAGCTGACTTCTGAGGCCATAACGGCTTAGGGCTGGGGGAGAGAAGCAGAACTGAACAGAGAGGCCAGGCCCTGACTTCTGCTTTGCTGGTGTGTGTCTGCTCTGCATGCAAACCAGCCCTTTGATGACCACAGACGATCTGTGTTTGGCTAAGTTACAAATGCCTTTTATATATGACAAATGTGGTCTGTTGTTCCTTCAGAACAATATGGGTGGGGAAGATTCAGCGCTGATCTGAATCCCAGTGTGGTTGGGCAACTAATGGGACATTGTAGCCTCCTCCTGCAGTCTTAACAAATGGCTTTGACTATGACTATTAAAAAAAAAATGAGTACGATTTTTCACTGGCTGATTTGGTTTGAATGAGTAAATTATTTTTATTTCATTGCATTAACTGCCAGAACATTGAATGAGCCGATAACTCCCTGGTGCTGCTGAGCTGCAAAGAACTATTATTCAGAATTGAATTTTTATTGATTTTCTTGTGCTACAATGACTTTTCTAACGTAGTAGCAAGAAAGGAAAATGAGAAAAAGGCCAAGCAGGGCATGGGGTGAGGAAGGGGAGGCTGATGCTTCCCATGACCTGGGCCCCGGATGTACTGCTTACTGGCAGATACTGCTGACTGTGGATAATCCCATTACTGTCTATGTGATGTACAGGTGAGTCAGGTACCTGGCTTCGTCACCTCTCCCTCCTCTTCCCCTCGGCTGTCTTTGATTGTAGTCGTTTTGGGCCTTGTTGGCATTCTGCTGAGGAACTGAACGGGGGGACAGGGTGAAGAAGGAACAGAACTAGACAGAGTGAGGCTTCAGGTTGGTCTGTGTGGGTGGTTGTTGGCACCGTTCAAACACACATGCATGCACACAGTGTGTGTTTGAACCTCGTTGTGGTGTCTACTGCACTTATCTGTGCTTTTGCTTTTCTGCCATCTTAACTACCAGACACTTGGTTGCATATTAGTGCATAAGAATCATTCAGATGAGTTGAAGTTGGAACTCATATTTCTTCATTCATTCAACAATTATTGATCAAGTCACTACCTTTCGGGTAGCAGACATAAAGCAGTAAACAAAACTGATGAAAAGTTTTGCCCACCTGAGTGGATTTCCGTAACTAAAATAAAATTAGATAAGGATATTTTAGAATTCACAATTTGTTAAAGGATGTGGTCCTCCTTGCTTCCTTCTTTGATAGACATTGTAGGAGTGGAACTTGGTACAATAAAATGAAACAAAAGATACTTCTCACTTCTGATCCAGTTTGCTCTAGAACAGTGACGCTTGACAACTCATAGAAAAGATGGAAATTTTTTTTTTTGGACATTATTTTTGGCGGCTTTAAAAGTAATTCATATTCATTACAGAAATTTTGGAAAATGCAGAAACAAATACAGAAGATAATTAATATACCCACAATTATCCAGTGGCAAATCCTTGAAATATTTAATAATTTCTTTTTAAAGTGTTTCTTATAACGACATATATACTGATCCCACACCGGTTGTTATTTTCAGATAAGATTGTATATTTTTAAACCACACCTTAAAATCTTCAATCTTTATGCATATATATGCAGTTTGGTTCAGTTCCCTTTTACAGAATAATGTGACAGTTATTGTTTTTCTTCTTCTTATAGACCATGCGCACATGAGTGTGAGATCAGAGGGTGGAAATCTATTTATATATCTTGATATATATGAATAGCAGACAAGTCTAATAAAAGAGTGTCCTTATGTGATATGATAACTTAAGGAAAGAGAGTTAGCTAGACATGCATTTTACAGAGAGACTTGCAAGAAAAGACTGAGAAATCATATATATGTAAAAGAGGGGAGTTGGGCATGATGCTCTAAGCCCGTAGAAGTTGGATTGAAACTGTAAATGAGGTCTAGTGTGTATTAGGTAGGCTGCGAGATGCCCTGTCTCAGCTTAGATATAACTTTCGCTGAGAAACTTTCCTGCAGTCACTAGGTGAAGGTGGTCCCACTGTGCTGCGTGTATCTAGAACTTCCTACTTCTCTGTCTAGTCACTCAGCTGTACACCTCTTAATTGCTTGTTTAATGTCTATTCCCCCTGCAGGAGCGTGTGCTGTGGGAGGGCCTGGGGGGGTCTGTGTCACGTTCTATAATGTGTCCCCACTGCATGGCACAGTGTCCAGCCCATGACCAACAGTGGGAGTGAATAAAGGAGGCTGTTGCATATTTACTGAATACCTAAAGGCCAATTAAGAGAAGCGCTCCCCACCAAAACAAATGTTTCATGCACATGTGCCTACTTTTGTTTGGAAGTATGTTTTCTCTAATACAGTTACTACAGTTGGGAGAGAATGATTTTTACTCTACTAAAAACATGTATGAAAGAGATCATTCACTCTGCACCATTTTATTTAGCAATTTGTATGAACATTTACTTGCAATCTTAAATACTTTGAGCTTGTGATTTTTCGTGTCTGCATAGTATTCCACAGTGTGACTACACCAAAAGGTATTAACCCTTCCTACTTTTTTTTTTTGTTTTTTGAGAAAGAGTCTTCCTCTGTTGCCCAGGCAAAAGTGCAGTGGTGTCAACTTAGCTCACTGCAACCTCAAACTCCTGGGCTCAAGTGATCCTCCTGTCTCAGCTTCCCAAGTAGTAGCTGGGACTACAGCCACACACCACCACGCCTGGCTGATTTTTCTATTTTTTGTAGAGATGGGGCCTGGCTATGTTGTTCAGGCTGGTCTCGAACTACTGAGCTCAAGTGATCCTCCTGCCTCAGCCTCCCAGAGTACTTGGATTATATATGTGAGCCACTACACCTGGCCCATGCCAGTATTATTAAATATTTAGGTTGTTAGTAAGTGTTCAGCATTATAAATGAATTGGGCAATATCACCATGCACACATTTTCCTGTGTAGTTCTGTAATCATTTTCTTAGAAAACTTTAAAAGTAGAATTATTGAACCATGTGAATGAACTCTTTTTAATAATAGCCTTGTTGAGGTACAATTCACATAACATACAATTCACCTCTTTAAAGTATACAATTTCAGGAGTCACAGAGTTGGGCAACCATCATACCAAAGTCAATTTTAAAATATTTTCATCATTCCCCCCCGCAAAAAAAAATCTATTAGCAGTCCTCCTCCCGCTCCCCAAATGGAACCCTAGGCAACCCCTAGTCTATTTTCTGGCTAAATGGATATACCTATTATGGACATTTCATATAAATGGAAACGTTCAATATGAGGCCTCTTGTGAATGGCTTGTTTCACTTAGCATCACGTTTTTAAGATGCATTCATGTTGCATCAATACTTCATTCCTTTTTATTGCTAAATAATAATCCATGGATACACCACATGTGGTTTATCCATTCATCAGATGATACCCATACGGATGAACTTTCAAAGTAATTTTGATGCACATCGTAGCTTGTTGTTCATGTATACCCATTTTCACTTCCGGCAATGTTTAAGACCATCTAATTTTCCATACTCATTCTAATTTTAGGAATTATCATTTAAAAACAGAAACAAAACTAAGCCTGTTTGGAAGAGGAAAGAGATACATTGATGGTCTTTAAATTAACATTTTTTAATAACTAGTGATATTGGCCCCATTGGATATTTTTATAAGCCATTTGCTTCTTATATAAATTATGTTTCATACTCCTTTCTCATTTTATTTGAGGGTAATTATTGTTCTCATTTTGTTTCATAAGAGTTCTTTTGTATTAAGGCTGTAAACCCTCTGCCCATAATCCTGCTCCTAATGTTTCGAACATAAATTTTAATTTTGACAAAACAATATCTACCAATCATTTCCTTAAGGGTTCATTCTTCCGTTTTCGGTTTAGAAAGGCCTTCTCCTTCCTAAGATCCAATAAATATTTTATTACTGCCGTGCTTTCATGTAAAAAATATTTCTTATTAGTTATGGAATTTATTTTGGTATAAAG
>NW_012149374.1:942829-985786 GCF_000956105.1 Propithecus coquereli
TTTATAAGCCATTTGCTTCTTATATAAATTATGTTTCATACTCCTTTCTCATTTTATTTGAGGGTAATTATTGTTCTCATTTTGTTTCATAAGAGCTCTTTTGTATTAAGGCTGTAAACCCTCTTCCCATAATCCTGCTCCTAATGTTTCGAACATAAATTTTAATTTTGACAAAACAATACCTACCAATCATTTCCTTAAGGGTTCATTCTTCCATTTTCAGTTTAGAAAGGCCTTTTCCTTCCTAAGATCCAATAAATATTTTATTACTGCCGTGCTTTCATGTAAAAAATATTTCTTATTAGTTATGGAATTTATTTTGGTATAAAGCGAGACACAGATCTGTTTTTATTCTTTTCCCCAAAAGGGCAATTAGTAATCCTAATACCTTTTCCCACTTAATTTATGTATCACTTTTATCATATACTAAATTATTCTTTTTCTTCGAGCATCTCTGAAAAATACTCTAGTTCATAATTAACTTGTGTCTGATTTATGACAAAACCACCCCATTCTCATCATTATGGCTTTATAATAGGATCAAGTAATATATAAGACCTCTATGAAGCCCTGTTATACACCTACTGCTCTTAAACTAAGAACTTTAAATATATTAGCATTTAATCCTCACAAAAAACTATTTGTAGTAGAAATTACTATCCTTGTATTACAGATGGGGAAACTGAGGCAAAGAGATTTAAAGATACTTACTGCGTCAAGGTGCCAGTAAGTTGCATTCCCAGATACTCGGGGTCCAGGCCTCCCCGTCCTCACTATCGTGCACTGCTGCCCAGCAGGGTTCTGGAATGTGTGATCCAATAGTTTAAGTCCTGCCTTAATTACCATGCATGTTTATGATATGTTACACATTTCTCTTCCCAGATCTTTTTTTGGATATTTACATGCATGTTTTAGTTATAATATAAAAATATGTAAGTTTAAAACTTTTAAGTGGTTTTATTGCCCACTGCCAGGTTTTTTAAAACCACAACTTTCAAATGTTCACTTCCTTACTTTGAGTCATTTTCCATTAGTTTATTTTAAAAGGTAATGTTTTCAAGAAGGATATGTGGCTGATGGCAATCTGCTTGCCCTGTCATGCCTGAGACGATATTGCTGTTAGTTTACTCATGAATAATAACTTATTTGGATATAGAAAATTAGCACCCATGCCTTTGTCTTTTATAAAAAAGTCAAAAATAAAATTTTATGGAATTTAATTAATTGTACTCTGGTATTTGAGATAATATAGGGAAATTTTGTTCTATTAATTACTTTTTGCTTATTTTCTGCAAAGATACTTGTAAAATTATTTTCATATTTTTATTAATTGTGTTAAAAATCGAAATTTCAACTAGTATGTATCTAGAGTTTTTTTCCCTTTATGTCCAATAAAGCTCTCTGGCAAACTCAAATCTTTTTCTTTTTGGCTCAGAGAGCTATCATTATTATTATCAAATTGATTTTTGTTTCTTTTCTTCCAGCTCGTTGTGTCCTTCCCAAGTCCTGTTATAGTTAATGTTGGGTTTCTCTGTCTCCACATTTATCTCCGTCATTTATTTCATCCTTTTTCTGGCAATGTCATTATCCTTTGATCACTTTCTTCTTATCTCATTTAGTCAACATGTGTTTATTAAGGACCTGCCCTGGATCAGGTACCGCAGCAGGCACTGGGAACATAGGGATGGATGTCTCAGGCACAGAGCTGCCTTCGCAGAACTGATCGAACAAGGCAGAGAGACAGGGACCCAGGATGTCAGGAGAGCCCTGCTGGAGGGCGTTTCTTAAACTGGGTTGTGTTGGTCACCAACACAATGGTCTCGCACGTCTGAATCCACTGTTCTGTCTCTAGTTTGTGCAGCTGGACCCGGGCTCCTTTCCAGATCTGGCTCCCTGCAAGGGTCCTGCAGCCCGCCCCCTGCCAATTCCTTGTGTTCGTGTTTCCTGTTACACCAGCTGGCGTACTTTCTGTTTTTCTGATTGGATCCTGAAATACGCCTGTCTTCCGTTGCACTGGTTCGGTTTTCTGCAGTATTCAATATGCTGTTTACTGTCTTCTGTGTGTATGTGTATATATATACTTCTCATTCAGCAGTTATAATTTTTTTCCTTCATGGTGGCAGTTTCTTGATTTCAGATGTTATCCTATTTATAATTCCCTACTCTAGATTCTCAGTTGCTATTTCCTTTTGACTTTAAAGAACTTAAATTAGAAATTATCCAAAAAATGCCTCTTGCTTCTTGCCTTTTTAGAGGAAGAAACAAATCTATTTTCGGTTCTATAGTTTGCTCCCTTATTTTTGTAGTATAATTCTTTTTTTATGGCTGGGGGATGTTTTTTCCCTACTATTAGAAGTTGGATCAGTTCCTGTCTGAATCTTTGAAGCCTCAGAACTAACATAGTTCCAAATGGTCAATTCATTAGTCTGAGTCATTTTCCACTAGTTTGGAAAATGGACATCAGGTGATCTCCTACTTTTAGATTATGAATTCAGAAGATAATGAGTTTGGGTGGGTTGTGGGGAGAATCATAGGTAGAGCTAGAAGCATTTAAAACCGAGTGTTTAAGAAGTTTATTTCCATAATTTTTAGTATATTCAGTAGCTAACTGGAATTTGTCTTGTACGTTTATGCTCCTTAGGGCTCAGGAGTTTGCCCTCCTTAGGAGTCCGCGTCCTGGCACGAGTATCAGGTGTAGCCAGGACTCGGTGACACCTGGGTTTGTCACTTGTTGTAGTATCTGGTCACCTGCTTGCCACCACTCTTGGATCCACATATGTGACGCTGCGGTTGTTCTCCACCCCCCATTCGTCTGTGATCTTTTTATTTCCACATGGGGGGGTGGAATGTGCTTCTTGCTGGGACTCTTGCAGCGATGGCGCATTCCAGCTGGGAAAAGCAACAGGTTGGGCTGCTCCTTTCTTCGATCTGATCCTGTCTGTGTGAGATGCGCTTGCAGATTTCTCGATGTGTCGTGCTGATAGACAGCACCCTGTCGTAGGTCCCAGTGCCAATATAGGGATTTCTATATACGCGCAGACAGAGCTAGCAAAGAAAGGAAATAGAAGCAGATGACAAACAGAAATATATGTATACACACACACACACACACACACACACACACACACAAATATATATATTTACTTACCTGTTTTACTGAGACGCTGGGAAAATGACTTCACTCTCATCTTTGCACTTGCTAAGTAGTTGATGTAGTAAATCCTGGAAATAACTATAAACTAAGCATTTGTTACCTTTCCATTTCTGTTGAGCAAAGAAAGGAAATAGAAGTAGAAGATAAGTAGAAATTTCCGCTCTTGGTCTTTCATGCTTCATCTGGTTCGATACGGATTATTTGGTGTTGTCAAAATGACAATCTTCATTTAGCAGCACTGAGCGGAACTTCCTGTAGAAAATGAAGCCATCAAGGCAAAGAAAAAAGAAGGCAAAAAAATAAATAAATAAAATAAGCCACAAACCCCAACTCCTTCCAGTATTAGCAAATTGGTATCTCATGTGTCGGAGTCACTCTCACGCTATGGTAGACTAATTTTAATATAGTTCTGATGAATAACAGAGTCATAAAGTCCCAAATCTTTGGGAGTGACCCAGAGATGCCTTGTGGGACAGCAGAGGAGAGTTTGTGGCTGAATTAGGTGGGAAATGTGAGATTTTTTTCATGCTGGGTTTCCTTACAGTACCTTAGTCACAGTTTAGTAAGTTATGTGACCTTCGTGCCACTTGGCGTTAGAAGTTCTGAATCATGAGGGCTGTGGCAATTTAGGGATCTCGGGTAGAAGGAAGCTAGGTTTACATCTCGGGGGACAGCAGAGAAATGAGAGAATGGATCCTGTCGCCCACCTGCAGTCCAAATCCTTTTAAGCTCTTTCGCTTTATGTATACTCACGAAGACCTCCGAATGCATCGCACGGCTACTGACAAAAGACATCGGTCGCCTCTGGGAGGGAACAACATTAAAAGTAAAATTCAGAGGAAAGTAAATACTTGGATTGCTGTGCTTGTTATTCATCGAGTGTTTTTGACTTGCTAAAAGCAACTTTAATGTATTTATACAATTTATAAAGACGTTAACTGATTCTGGAGCTCTGCTCTTTACAGGGGACATATTTCATGTGATTGTAAGCACTGAAGAAAATTAAATCAATAAATTCCCAGCCTGTAATTTGAGATACTCAATTTGAAGAAAAATACATTGTCAGGGAGGGAGGGAGAAATCTGTTACGTTGAGGAAGACTTGTAAACAACCCGTCTTTGCTCTGCTGCCCTGTGCCTTCAAAGTGACACTCAGAATTACCCTCGTGCTGCAAGATTATCAAAGCGTTATGACACCTCCAAAGTAGCAAAGGCCAGCTCCCAGCGTTTTTTTTTTTTTTTTTAAAGAAGCATATGCACGAGTAGAAAGCAATCCAAGTGAGTTTTTCTCTCTCATTTTCGGAACTGTCCCTGTGTGTCCTTCTCCCTAGCAGTCAGTCTGTGTGTCTGCAGGCTTAGTGGATTTTTCCCCATCACTGGCACGGAGGCTCTCTGACCACTGGCAGACCAATTAACCTCTCCGAGTGTCACCCTTCCATGTGTAAAAGGTTAATAGTGCAGCTTGTTTGCAGAGTGCCTTGAGCCTTCCGTGAAGGACACTACCCTTATGCCCAGCATTGCTGTTTGACTGGAGGACGTTTTGTTTTTTAATTATATGTTTGGTTGGATAGGTTATAGATTTTGTTGTGGGTGAATGTTGCCCCTTCTCCCCGGTTACAAATAAAAAGACTAATAGGTAATCTAACTGTATTACCATCTTCTAGAGCCCCCTAGAGGGTTAAGGGAATGGCAGAGGTTACAGATTAATAAAAAAAAAAAAAAAATCATGGGCATCTCAACTGCATAATAGCTGTAGATGACAATTTATTAGGCCATGTGTTTCATCAGATGCACAGCAGATAACACTGCAAAGACTCATGAAATAAAGAGGTGTTCTGGGTTTTTTTTTTTTTTCCGGCTTTCCCAGTTAATTCTTTCTTCTTCATGTCAATATAGAACGTTAGGAACTGTTCTGTCGAGGTTATTTCAAAAGTGTTCATGGATATTTGGGAAAAAATGATTCTCGTATTCTGCAACTCCTGAAATAAGCCACTTATTTGTGTGTATCTAGGTTGTGACATTGAGCTCACTGATTTATTGTACTCGCACCAAACGTGATTAACCCTGGCCTTGGAGCAATGCCTGCATGTCACTTATCTCGTACTTCTTTTGCAGATTTACGGAAAAACTTTGAACAGGACCCACAAGGACGAGAGGTCCCCATTGAAGGCATGATCGTGTTGCATTGCCGCCCTCCGGAGGGAGTCCCTGCGGCAGAGGTAAGACAGAGGTTGGCACCACCAGTTGTCACAGTGAGGAACCAGCCCTGTTCCTAAGAGGGAGGGCGTGGTCCAGCATGGCCACGAGGAAAGGAAAAGAGACGATGTCTAGGATGCTTGCTGCCTGCACCCAGTTGCGAAAGATAGTGAAAAAATTGTGCAGGAGATAGGCTGGAAGAGGAACTTGTCTCCCGTCTACTTCCTTGTCGACATAGAGCCCTAGCTAGGCAGCCTGGTAGCAAAGGATCTGCGTTCTTACTGCTGGTGACCTCGGATCACACAGGCGTCATTCTGTCTGTCTTCGGTCGGGGCACTCTGATATGCACATTGGCTTGTGGATCGCACCTGAGCTTTCACAGGCCCGGGTGCGTAGAAGAGCATGCAGAGAAAGGAGGTCACAAGCCCATAGCGTTGCGTTTCATTGGAGTTTGCTCCTTCTACGCTTGTTCCTGGAACAAATATTCACTGCGCGTGTGCTATGTTTTAGTCACAAGGCTGGCATTGGGGATATGAAGTGAGATGATGCCACAGGTCTCTGATCTGTTATCCTTCCTTCACAGTGGGGCGTCTAGAATCCACTACGTCGTTTGCTTCTTGAACGTGGTCTGGGACTTCTTACGTGCTATTAGAATAAAACTGTCACTGGTAACATACGGTGGTAGTAAGGAAGGCTTTCTAAATCATTTAATCACGATGAAAAGATGGTCTGATAGACTAGAAATACAGTTATTGGAGAAAAAATATTAAGTATAAGGCATGCTTAGTAGAATGATAAATTATAAATTCACCAACGTAGGCCTGAATTTAGCTGTGGATCGTCCAGTTTTGGCTCTTCTGTGGGAAGCTAGAAAACTGGCTTTGGAACTACTATTTATTCACTGAGAAGGAGAGATACTGGAAAAAAAAAAAAAAAGAACAAAACAAACAGAAGCCTGTGCCTTGCGTTTTAGCAAAATGGGGATTTTGTAATTGGAAGGACAGAGGAGGAGAGGAAATGAAGGGGAATGGAAAAACACACACACTTGCACATTTGGACAGAAAGCATGCTGGGTGGACACTATTCAAAGCTCAGATGGTTCATAGAAGTGAAGTAAACGGACTTGAAAATTAAAGTGAATGCTCTATGAGTGGTATGAAATGATTAGAAAGGAAAATGCTTATTTTTAAATTTGTATTTAATGTCGAACAAAAAGATATTGATCTTCCTTTGCTGCCTTCTGGTTCCCTACCAAGAGTATGCCCTTGTTTCCTGAGCAGGGCGTTCGGTGCTTGAGGGAATGTGCTAATCTCATTCACAAGGTCCCACTTGCTGCTGAGAGCCTCACTTGGTATCTGCAGTTCTTTTTTTACGTTGTTGTTTATTTTTTTCCTTCTAGGGACAGGGTATTGCTCTGTCGCCCAGGCTGGAGTGCAGTGGCCTGACCATAGCTCACTGCAGCCTCGAACTCCTGGGCCCAAGTGATCCTCCCACCTCAGCCTCCTGAGTAGCTGGGATTACAGGCGTGTACCATCACGCCTGGCTTATTTTTAAGTTTTTTTTTTGTAGAAGTGGGGTCTTGCTATGTTGCCCAGGCTGGTCTTGAACTCCCAGCCTCAAGCAATCCTCCCACCCCTGCCTCCCAATATCTACAGTTATTTACATTCACTGCCCATCTGTCAAAAGTTCCAATTTACAAATGTTTCATGCATAAAAATGTCTAGCCTCTGCCATACAACCGTGTGAAACAGTCCCCTGGTATTCCCATGTTCCCTTCTAATTCCGTGCTGGGTCACCACAGTCAACTTGAGCAGCAGTAGAGAGGGGTCGAGTGGGAAAGAAGTTAATGTTTTCATTAGTGATCTGTCTATAGAAACCTAGCATTTGTCTATTAATCATTTTTTACAGATTGAAGAGAATTTAGATGTTTGCCAGGCACGACCTTTGCATTTTAGAAGCAAGAAAACTGGTGCTCAGACCAGTGACCTACCAAAGATCTTGCAGCCATTTAAGGGCTCTGTTCAGAATCCTTCAAAGCACTCAGGGTAGAAATCCGTGTTCATTTAGTGCCTTATAATACCCAACACAATATGGGCTGCTGTTCCATCATCTTCCACTATTCTACACCTGACCTAGCTATAGCCACACTGTCCTCCTCACTCTTTCTCAGATGCACCAGCCATGCTCCTACCTCAGGGCCTTTGCATGTGCTGGCCTCTCTGCTGGGACACTCTCCTCCAGCTGTTCCAATGCTTTGTCTCTTTTTCCTTCAGGTTTTACTCCCATATCACTTGCTCAGGGAGGCCTGCTCTGGACACTCTGTTGAAAATGTCTCCTCCCCGCTCCATGATGTTTCCCTGATTTATATTTTCTTATCTGCTATCACAAGCATTCTGTATTAACTTTGCTTATTTTCTCTCTACCCTACCGGAATTTAAGTTCCATGAGGGAAATTTTTGTTTCTTCTTTTTCATCGCCGTATCCCCGGAACACAAAACAGGGTTTCTCATGAGTACCATCAGAAAGATGAAAGATAACAAGGGTTGGTGAGGACGTGAAGGAAAGAAAACCACGTGCACTGTTGATGGGAATGTAAATGAGTGTGGCCATTGTGGAGGACAGCACGGAGGTGCCTCAAAAAACTAAAAACAGAACCACCACACAGCCCAGCAGTTCCACTCCTGGGCATGTAGTCAAAGGAGATGAAATCGGTGTATCGAAGAGATATCTACATTCCCTTGTTGATTGCAGCGTTACCCACAATAGCCAAGACATGAACTCGGCCTAAGTGTTTATCGTGGGGTAAACGGATGAGGAAAATGTGATGTGTGCACACAGTGGAATGCTGTGCAGGAAACCCTGTCACTGGGGACAACAGGGGTAAGTCTGGAGGACATTATGTCAAGAGAAATGAGCCAGGCACGGAAAGACAAATGTGACATGACCCCACTTACATGCAGAATCTAAAAACGTGGAGCTCATAGAGTGACGAATAGAGTGGGGGTTACCAAGCATCGAGCGGGGCCGGTGAGGCGAGATTGGCAAGATGTTGGTCTTCAAAGGGTACAAATCTTCAGTAAGGTGGGAGGAATATGTTTAACGCTCTGTCGTATAACATGGTGACTGTAGTTAATAACAATGTATTGTAGTCTTGAAAATTGCTAAGAAGAGTGGTTGATTTTAAGTGTTCTCCCCACCAAAAAAACTCTACATATGTGAGGCAAAGGCGTGTATTAATTAGCTCGATGTAGCCAATGCAGTGTGTACATGTTTCAAAACAACGTGTTGTTTGTGATAAATACATATAACTTTTGTCGATCTAAAAAATTAATTTAAAAAAGCAAACTATGTTTCTCACACCCAGGTACTCTGTAAGTATTTGTTGAATATGAATGAAACTAGTTTCTGGACAATCTTGATGAATATTTGAGGTTATGCCAGGATTAGCCGCAGTGTGAAATCCACTGGATTTTTTTTCCCCCTCCCATTACTGGGTGCTAGCAAGGGAGGTAAACATTCCCCAACTGCTTCTTCGAAAACGTAAATTAAAAAAGGAAAGAACAAAAGAGAGTGGAATAAAGGATGTACCATCTGGTGAGGTAACAGCCAAAAGCAAAAATCTACTTTGGAGCGTGCTGGTCTGCGTACAAACTCACCCTCACCCCCTACACACACACACAGAAGCATCTTGCAAGAAAACGCATGGGATTTGTGAATTACTGGGACTCTGAGTCTGCTCAGGACAGTGCTTGGTGGAGGCTCTTCCCGTGGGAAAACGGGCTGGCGTCTGGGAAGAAAGTAGCATACCTGTCTGTTCAGATATTTGGAGAGGCTGAACTTCGCACGTCCCTGCATCTTCCTTGCCCTGACGTTCTATTCCTGAAGGTAAATGAGTTCTGCTTATTGGCTCAGTTCCTTTCCTTTCCTCATTTGCTTCCTCATGGTGCTTTTCTGCTGAAACCACAAGGACAGAGCAGGATGTAAAAAACCTTCAGTAGTGGCGCCATCCAGCGTCAGCGAAAAAATACTGGGGAGAGCTGCAGACCAGGGAAGGCGGGAACACAGTGTAGACGTATCAGAAAGTCAGTTTTCTAGTACCTACCGTCCTGACACGTTTCTAAACTGTAGGTGTTCACTGTCTTCATCGGTTTCCCAGGACTTGCCGTAACAGATTGCCACCAACGCGGAGGCTTAAAACAACAGAGGTTTAGTCTCTCGTAGTTCTGGAGGCTGGAAGTCCGAAATGAAGGTGTTAGGGGGGTGACTTCCTTTGGGGGCTCTGAAGGAGCATCTGTACCAGGCCTGTCTCCAGCTCCTGCTGGTTACTGGTGATCCTGGTGTCATTGGCTTGTGGACACATCACTCCAGTCTCTGTGTCCATCGCATCTTCACGTGGCATTGTCCTCTCTGTGTCTCTGTGTGTCTGAATGTCCCTCTTACGGAAAGGACACCAGCCAGTGGATTATGGCCAACTCTAGTCCAGTGTGGCCTCATCTTAACACTCTGGGTCGGGTCCCAGCACATCTGCAAAGACCCAATGTCCAAATAAGGTCACACTCCCAGGTTCCTGGTGAACATGAGTTTTGAGGGCTGCTGTGCAGCTCCGTTCACTTCCCGTTCTACCTTTGGCCTCGTATCACGTTTCGCATCTTAATACCGTACATGTTTTTAGGAATACACGTCAGAGCCAGGCCAGCTGAAATGAAATAGAGTTTTATTCCAAGGAGCAGCCGGGGCTGTAGGATGGTTTAAGACAGAAATTCCGAGCTGAGAAGGGGCAAACGCTTTTATAAATTTTTAGTTTAAAATTTTTTTTTAAATTTTGGATTGTAGGTGGAGATGAAGGATGTCTCAGCTACATTGTGGGTTAAACGGGCTACTGTGAGGCCCTAACAGACATTCATGGCGTCATCTTAACGTGGGACAGCGTCCCCAGGAATTTCACTTCATCACGGGGTGGATGCTACCGATACCTGTGCACCCACACTTACGACGCTTGTCCTTTCAGCGATAGCTCGCACGGTAACTCGTGACCACCAACGTCTGCGCCTTTGTTGAAGGGAAGGGGGGATGGGAGAGAAAGTGGAGAGAGGACACAGATGGAGAATGAAAGTGAAAATGTTCAAACCCTTCCGTGGTCGGGGTCTCCCTCACCGTGGGGACGTCTGCCAGTGCCTGTCCTGCGGTCCAGGTCACTGAGAGTGTGCAGTTGCGCTTGTTGCCTTCACGGTGATGCGAGGATTCCGCAGTTAATGGCAGTGATCGGGAAGTGCGCTTGGAAATTGGTCAGTCATGTAGTTGTCCCTGTGAGATACTGTCAGACTTATCGTCCCTGAGCAGGCCACCGTGCGAGCACTTGCTTCCCATCCTGCCTACCTCCTGGGGGGCCGTGGGGCCATGACTGAAGGGGGTATGGCTGGCAGGACCCCGGTACATCAGCCGGCTTTGTGCCTCAGCAGAATAGATGATCTCTGCTCGACACATTGAAAGGCACATTGGGGACATGCTCGAGTCTCGTTTTCACAGACACATGCAAGAGCTTTCTGTCTGCAACATGGAACTTTCTTGGAAACTCATCTCTATGACCAGAGAAAGTGGTTTGTGTAAGAGTGGAAAGAGCCGCCATTTATGAAATGTCCTCGCGTGCCAGGAATGATGTTAAGTGGTTTCTCTATCTGTTATTTCATTTACTTTGCAAAGCAATGCCATGAGCTGCTGGAAGGCAACCTGTGCTTTCACGTCTGTCCTAAGGCAGCTTGTCTGACTTCAGATCACTCGGAAGGATGAGAACTGAGACTCTGGGTGTCAGCCCAACCTAACTTTAAAGCTCACATCTTTCCTTTCTCTAGCGTTTTGTTTGTTGGTTTTAATGGAACTGTGGGTTTAGTTATTTTCCCCAAGGCTGTTTGAGGCTTGGAAATGGCCAGGCCAATGATAACATATCTGCCCGCTGTGTTGCCCACATTGCACGCTTACAAATCCAGGTTTTTGGATTAAATTCTCTTTTAGCTAATATTCTGACCCTAATTTTGCTATATATTCTGTGTCTCCTTGTTTGAAGTAGGTGATCCGATAGCAAAACTAAGAACAGAACACTGAGACTATGGATGCTTTGGGAGCCGAGGGGGACAAGAAGCCTGGGGCGGGACATCTTGGGAGCCTTCTGTCCTTCCAGGGGCAGGGAGCCCCGGATGGATGCTATATCCTAGGAGGCAGGAGGGTACTAGATGCCTAAAGTTGCACAGAAGAGGCCACTTAGGAGAAGAAAAGGGGCCGTGAGAGAATCAAGGGTAATCTCTACCCCGCTTACAGTTTTCTCCATATTTGACCATGGCCCTGCAGGTCACATGGCCAGGAAGGGCCCCAGACGGCCTCTGCTAAGTGCGTCCTGGTGTCTGCGTCACAGGGTTATTTCTCCCAGTCTATCTCACTGGGGAATGCAAACGGTAGAGACAGAATCAAGGATTGTCGGTGTGGCACAGGGGGAAAAGCATGACCTTGGAGTCAAACAGACCCAGGATCAGACTCTGACTTCCTAATGCAGCTCACTAACCACCATGAACCTCGGTCTCCTCCTCTGAAAATGGGAAAAATAACTTTCCTTGTAGGATTGCTATGAGACAAAGAGAAAAGAAACCCAAAAATATGCAAAATAGTTGGCACGCGTTCTAATACTAGATAAATGGTAGAGATTATTGTGACTTCCATGGTTCCTCTTCCTCTTTGTTTTTAAAACTTCTGGAAGCTTTGATTCTCAGAGAAAGAGGTAAGGCCCCAAGGTGGCTGGGGAAACAGATTAAAACTGAAAACGCTGGCAACATCTAACATGCTTTCAGCCTGTGAAGTAGGGAGCTGCTAAGGCCACCCCTCATCCCCGGCCGCCCATGTGCTCCGTTCCAGCCACTGCCCTCTGTGCTTGTCCTTCAAGCTCATCAAGTGACAAAGACACTTGCCCAAAAGCTTCCTGCCCCCCTGTCTTATAATCTGTCACATGGGGAAATTAAATGGTCATTAGTGGAAGCTGGTGACTGTTAGTGCTGTTCATCTTGCCTAGTGCCATGGAAGTGTCTTATGAATAGCATTGTTGCCACTAAAACATTTTATGAAAAATGTTACGTGAACCTGGAGGTTCTCACCAGACTTATTTACACACTGGTGTGGATGAAATAACAGGGCACACATGTGCTCTACAAAATACCTGCGATGGGAATGGATGATAACGCAAGCTTTTCTAAACTCTATGAGCTCATCGTAGCAGCTGCATCTGTTAGAACATTCTTGTCACTGCGGTTATTTTTAACCTTAACTTTGGGTCAGTTCTAACTAAAGATAACATCTTCAGTGCTTGACACTTGTTGTTTAGCTAAAACCAATTTGCTCTTTTCAAAACAATTCATTATCCCACACTGCACTTTTTTATACTCCCTAATTAAATGGAAAATCTATCTTTCATAAAAGTTAGAAATTATGTCTAATGAAAATCCGACATTTTAATGGTTTTCCACAGATTAAAATTGTAGAGTTCTCAATAAACCCTGATTTACTGATGTTGGCTGTAAAATGGTTATTGCCGTTAATAAAGCCTGTAAATCTTAACAGGTTATATTTGCCTTGGACAATAAAACTTGCCATAAAGGCTTAGTGTCTAAGGCTAATTCTGCTCACATCAAGGTAAACAGCCTACTCAAAATAATTCAATGTCTTTGAAAATTAAAGCCCTAAAGCTAAGCAAGGGACAGATTCTAGCCTTGAGGCATTGCATGCCAGGGGCCATTGTTGTTTTTAATCTCACCAAGGAGTCAGGATGATGCTGGAATTAGGAAAGTCAAAGAAGGTCAAGGGTGTTAGTCCTAGGATAGATATGGAAAAGGCTCTCTTCTTTCTGCCCAGCACCGGATCAGTTTTGTCATTGGCTGATCTCCTGGGGCAGAGTGAAAGAATATGTTAATATTTTCTGCTTCATAAAGTGTGCCCGGGTCATAGAAGTGCTAGAAGCCAAATAATAGAGTGACAGGGTGGGGCGCAGTGGTGTGGGCAGTCAGGAGAGGAGATCGTTTCCCCTCGTTTTCCTTCTAGATGCCCACCAGGAAATCAAGGACGTTTTGAGAAGCCCTCTGTTAACCCTAGTACACTTTGACATGGGTAATGTTTTCTCGTGTTTGGGGAATTTCTTTTGAAGTCTCATTTACCTAAGATAAAAGGCAAAAAACTGACTTTTCTAGTGATCTTTGCACTTAGGTGTCTCCAGGTGGAGAAGTGAGCAGTGTGGGTGGTGTTTGTGGCGGGGAGGGGCCCAGCTCTGCAGGAGAACTAGAAGAACCAGCATCTCTCCCAAGTGTCCCGGTTGGGAGACTGTGTCGTGTTTTTTGCACTGCAGGAGTGGAGTGTTCCTTCCCCTGGGGTACATTTGGACGTTGTTTCTGGCTGCGTAGTGTCCTAGCCTGGCTTTCTGGCCCTCCTTGAGGTTCTAGGCACTACTAATATTATTTAATAAAGTTCTTTCCTTTGCCAGAGCAGAGTCTGTTGCTTGCAGCGAAGAACCCTGATCATTTCAGTGTACACCCCGTGTCCTGCTATTAATGCTTTAAGGATGTCTTTGATAAATATCTGGAAGTGGTCATCGGAACAAAGCAAGTGACTATAAGCCAGAGACGATTTGTGGGGTGTTAATCTCTATCTGTAGAAATAAGGAGGGGGGACCCAGAAAGCCCCTTAAGGCCCTTTTTATATTGCTAATTATCCCTGATATATAAACAGTAGAATCCACATACGATCTGTGACTCGCCCATTGTTCTAATAATCCTGCCTAGACTGGTGCCAGACCGTTTTCAAGTCAGAAACCTTATGCCTCGCTCCCCTGCGAGGGTGTTCTTAACGAAAGGTTCATTTGTTTCTAATGTGCTCACTGGCATAAAACCCAGGAGAGAATCTTATGACATCGGACTGTTTAATCCAAGAATCGCTAGACTATTGTGTTTAACCTCAATCAAATAGACTATGAAATGAGGATTTTATTTAAAAAATAAGACTCTTAATAATTCACTAGAGAAATGTTAAGTGGGCTGCCCAACTTCTGAAGCAGTGGGGCCTTAGGTATAAATAATTAATCTAATTTGGTGCCGCCAAAGCAGAGAGAATGTATAATAGTCCAGATAAACTTTGCTTTGAGGAGACTGACAATGAGGACCTTTGCAGAAAACCACATTTGATTAGAATGTGTAATATTGTAATAGCAACCTAATGCACTCTAAAGAAAAGGGGATGTTGAATTGGTTAAATACTAGTAATTAAGTGCCAGTAAATGACTTCTCTGGAACCATTTCTGCAAAAAAAAATTGCTATTATAAAAGAGATGGGAAAATGAGGCTAATATGAGTTATTTAAAAAGTGCATGTCTATAGCCCAGATACTCTCATCATTAATACTGGGCCTTAAGTAAGTTCTATTTAATGAACTGATTTTTGCCACATCCTTAGCGAGGAAACTCAAGTTCCTTCTAAAGCTCCTGATTGTTATTTATTATTCGTTTTCCCTCTTGTTCTGCATTCCTGGAGCATGGAAGTTAGAATTACATTTTTCAAAGCCAAAAGCCGAGACCAAAGATGAGATGACAAAGCTTGCTTAGGTGCTCGTCTCTGCCTCTTCTTTCTTTCCAAGGCTTGTTCTCTGAGGAGGTTATTTCTAGGCCTGTGTCTGTGTCCTTGTCATTTCTCCTCGCTCGGACCGTCCTTGTCCTCCTTTGTCAGTTGTGTGGTTTGAACGGTCTTGGAGGATCTGCTCAAACCGGCCAGTTTCTGAGTCCGTCCCTGCCCATCCCAGCTGACCCCGCCCCCTCTTCCTCATAAATATCTCATTTGACTGGCGTAGGTGCTCAAGTAACGATAGCATTTATCCCTCCCTCTGAAGGCTTTCATAGCATACCATTTTGAATATTTTTTTTTAATTTTCTTTTTTTTTTTCCTGACTCATGTATTTAATTTTTCACGCCTGTGTGACATATCTCCTAATTCCCTCCGCAACAGGAAGTGCAAAGCGTACTGTTCCATGCCATCGCCCAGTCCCCGCAGTAGATAACACCAACACATCTGGAAATATAGCAGATATCTAGGAAGCGTACATGACCAAGTGGATGAATATTTGCACAGCCTCTGTGTGGTGCGCATAGTACTAAACTCTTAAATTTGAATATCACTGTACTGTTTATCAAGATTTCCACATACGTTGACTCATTTGATCCTCAAAGCTACCATTTGTAAGTAGGCAAATATAGCAATATCTCTGTTTTATGGAATCTTTCATTGAGGAACCACTGTCTAGCTCACATTTATTGGGTGTGTGCTCTGTGCCAGGCGCTGTTCATAGAATCTTCCCAGCAACTCCCTGAGGTAGGCAGATGCCAGTTATATAAATGAGGAAACCGAGGCACAGAGAGGTCAAGCGGCTTACTTGAGGGCACAGTTACTGAGTGATGGAGGCAGTATTTGAACCAGACAGGCTGGCTTCCCAGCCTGTGCCCTTAAACTCGACCTGGTGAAGCTTCTTGATGTGTCAGACGTTGCATCCTGAGTGCCAGCTGCTTAAGATAGCGGGTCTGTCTGTAACTAGCTCACCATCTTTTTTCATACGCACACAGGTAAGCAGAAGGTGGTGAGATGACATGTATGAGCATGTATGGGCACGCGCGCGCACACACACGCACACACACACACACACACACACACAAACAAACCTACTGCTTTCCCTCCATTTTTCCCCCTCGTGTCTGTGATTCTAGGTCTTAGCTTTCTAGCTCCCCAATTGCAATTACCCCTCTTAATTTGACGGCATTGGAATGTGCACTGCATTCAACGTCTAGAGAAGGTTTGGCAGAGTCACTTAGTGCCGGTGACAACTTTGAGCAGGCTTTGATGGGCTGGAGAAACACTGTTGACAAACTGTCTCTTTATTGCTCCTCCATCTTCTCTCCAAATATTTCCCCCTGGCAGGAAAATTGCATCCTTTATCCTTTACCAACTTATGGTTTTTCAAAAATATGAAATTTGCACATTGTACATAAGGTTTCTCAGGGTGTGGGAGAAGCAATAAAGAGATCAGAGGGAAGGCAGTTGGGAGGAAAAATCGGAAGGCCAGCTATTAATCAATCCATAGTAAGCATTTTTTTTTTTTCCCAGAAACCACACATAAGAAAAGGGAATGCATGATTTCTGAATTAACATAATGAAGGTGTAGAGCTATTTCTCTGTCCTGTGCCTTCTTACACAGTTTAGCGGCAATAAACAGTCTTCATATCTTGAATTATGCAGAAGTAAAAGCAGCCTGGGAAGCCTCCACGTACAGAGCTGCGGATCTGTAATTCAGCAGTAATGTTCCACGGGCATGAATCAAGAACTCCATCCCAGTCCTGCTGAGGCAGCATGGATTTTAATGTTGCCGTGAAGCGTGCCACACGCCATCCTGATTCACTTAGCAAACGTAGACTGCCTTTGTCTTTCAGGCAGAGCTTATTAAAACAGAAATAAACACCGACCACAGTCACTTCCAACAGCAGCTTCTCTTGGTAATTCTTTGCCATGATCCCTAAATCCTAATTGCTCCCCATGCAGTCTATTTAGGACGAAATGCCACCTTGTGTAATGCCTTTTTCTTTTCGTTAATTGTGGGCAACTAGAAGATGCACTAGCCCCATGGACAATTTTCTCCGTAACTGCTGGTAAAATAGAGCGTGCCCGTTGTTCCTTCATGGGTGGTTTGGAATAAGCACCTGCCTACAGGTACTATTAAGATACAACCAGCTGATTGCACTGCAGTTGAGCTTCAGTTTCAGAGTCCGTGCCTGTTGAAAGAATCCTAGACGGCCTCTTTCATGGCACCGCATGGCCCTCAAGCTTCTCCACTCTGCTAAACCTTAAGGAGATGCGATCTTCCCTTGGAACCCCCTTAGATTCAGCACAGTAAGTAAACGAGTGACTTACTGAAACTCCCAGAGCTTTGGTGTGTGCAAATTCCGGTGGCTTCCACACCGCAGATGACAGGCACAGCACCCCAGCTTAGCAGCTGCACGGTTCTCGCCGCACATAACTCAGATTCACTTGGTTATATCAGTTAAGCTTCCAAGGAAAACATCCAACGTTCAGAATTGAACAGCTGATAATCCCCTGCTGTGGTGAATTTTGATTTAAATATAACTGAGTCTCTCTTGGCTCTGGCTTAACTGAATTGGAACTGTTCTTTTAATTGTTGATTCAGTATTGGCTTACAGACCTGGCTGTCGGTCCTCCCAACAGACTTTCTCTGTAGATGTATTTATTAATCGTGTGCAGTTTTCCTCATCCTCCATGGACTGCCAGCACTGGCCCTCGCTAGTTACAAGTGATGGCTTAAACCTTGATTTCTACGTGCAGAAAAGTGCCAGGCTGATGATTCCGGTGCTGGCTCAACACCGTCATTCGGAGATCACCTTCTAGAGGTGGCCCTGGCACACCGCTGCAGGGAAAAAGAAAACCAGACCTGCGTGATACCACCAGGATTTGACAGGGGTAGTGACTCTGATGTGCCAGTTGCAAATGGGCCCAAGTGATCAGGTTAATCTTTTCTTTCAACATTGTCATTTAGGCACTGCTTGAAATGCCTTCACTACACTACCTGGGTATGTTTAGGAGGAGCGTTCAATGGCAGCGGACATCGTACATTTGTCTGGAGAGGTTTACCCACATTCTCATTTTGAATTGACTCATTTGGCTGATGGCAACATGAATTGGTGCTGCAGAGGGGTGGCGGGAAGGAGAGAGATAAAGAAAAAAACTAGGCCGGGCGCGGTGGCTCACGCCTGTAATCCTAGCTCTCTGGGAGGCTGAGGCGGGCGGATTGTTTGAGCTCAGGAGTTTGAAACCAGTCTGAGCAAGAGCGAGACCCATCTCTACTAAAAATAGAAAGAAATTAATCGGACAACTAAAAGTATATAGAAAAAATTAGCCGGGCATGATGGTGCATGCCTGTAGTCCCAGCTACTCGGGAGGCTGAGGCAGGAGGATTGCTTGAGCCCAGGAGTGTGAGGTTGCTGTGAGCTAGGCTGACCCCACGGCACTCACTCTAGCCCGGGCAAAAGAGTGAGACTCTGTGTCCAAAAAAAAAAAAAAAAGGAAAAAAACTAATAAAGCTAATGGGCAGAAAAGACTTCAGCATAGAGATGGGAACTGACAAATGCTGGCCTCTGTTTATATGTCATTTTATTCAATTTTACGATCTGCCAGAATGATAGAGTCCTCATTACTGATCATCGTTGTTAGTTACCGTATATGGAGGACCACGTACCAGGCTCTCTCCTAGCCCCTTAAAATATGTCACCCTGTTGTATTTTCCCCACTCAGTTAGACGCTACTATTTTTTTCATCATACCAATGCGGTAACTGAGGTTTAGTTAAGTAACTTCCCCAAGGTCCCTCAGATGGTAGGGGCCTGCCTCTCTTTGGTTCCAAAGTCCAGATCTTGACACAACCTGACACCATCTCTTGTTATTTACTGTGTGCCATGAAGCTGGGGAGTGAGGGAATAGAGGAAATACCTGATTCCGATGTCAGGTCCTGGCTATTGTATCACACGGCCCCTTGCTCTCCTTACCGCCCCCGTTGGTGCCAGGTCAACTTGGTTATAGGTGGAGGCAGAGCACAGTTCAAAGGCAATTCACGAGCAGTCTTGTGCTTGCTCTACTACAACTTTAATCTCTGACTATAGATTTCAGTTTATTTAATAAATGACTCCTTCGCCTCTCTCTTCCTGACAAGCTCAAGCATCCAATGAATGAAATAAGTATGTAAATAAGGATCTAAAATAGAGCGAGCTACCTGTAATAATAACAACGGCAATAACGTAGCAAAGATGTGATGATGTCTGTTGGCCAGAGTGGTCAACCAGGACAGCAGAATAGAATTCCCATACAGGTATTTGAAGGATGAATGAGATTGTGGTGGTGAGAGGCTCTAGAGAACACTCGGGAGCAAGATCGAAAGCGTGCGGGTCTGAAATAGCACGGTTAGCCAGGAAGTGCATTGAGCAAGTAGGAGAATCACTGAAGTAGACGCTCTAGGAAGTAGACGAGGGTCACATCACAGAGTGTCTTGTCTGCCATCCTGAAAAACTTGATTTTTTTTGCTCATAGTGGGGAGTGAAAGAAAGATTTATGTGTCTGTCTGTCTGTCTTCATGTCCATATCATTTTTTATTTCAAGGACCTGGTAGTTAGAGTGCAGCTGGGAAGCTGGGAGGGGGTTTTAAACAGGTGTATGTGTCTCTGTGCCATTGTCGGAACTAGCCTTTCACAAACCACTTATTTTTAAATAATTTCAAACTTTGCATAAAGTCTCAAGGATGAGAGGAAGAACTCCTTAGCAGAAGCCTCCTTTCAAGGAGGCCCTGCTGAGTGCTGTGACGACCGTCCTGCTTGTCATTTCTGCTGCACCTGTCATGAGGAGCTGACATCAGGCAGTGTGGACAGTGTGGATGCTTCATATTCCGATGCAGGGCAGCGCGGCCCGGCCCCAGCCTTGCCGCTGCCTCTGAGCGTGTCTGCCTCAGCCCAACTCCTTTCACTCTGCACGGCTCATCTAACAGGCGCCCTCACCCTTCCCGGATTCAGAATAAAAGGAGCAGCTGAAGCGAGGGGTCAGAGATGTTCATGTCACTAGATGTCCCTGCAGTAACCCTTCACCTGCGTATTCAGTGTGGACTTCCAGAGCTACCTGGCAGCATCTTTGAAGGTCTCCACTGCTTCCTTTGTGCTTGATCCACACGCTCCTTGAAACATGCCGAGATCCTTCCACTCTCCCGGTGACTTTGATGCCATTAGAGGCGCTTAGGAAACTCTGGCCTCTCAGGCTTTATGAAGCCCACGTTCGGGGCAGACAAAGGAGAGTGGAGTGTTGTCATCACTGTTTCCACGAGGCAGGGTCTTTTCATCCGCATGAGCCAGCTGTCCTCTCAAAGGTTCTTTGGTGTCGCGGTCACGGAAGGAGCCCCTGTGTTCTCTGGGATCACCTCTGCGACTCGTCATGGGAAGTGAGCTTCTCCTCACGTCACACCTGTGCCCCGCCGTCTCAGCTACCCTTTGTGTTTGCGTTTACCCTGTGTGCGTTTGTGCAGATGGCTTATTCAGCCAAGTCTCCCTCATGCTATCATGGTTGACTTTATATCCTGCATGTAAAGTGCCGGGGTCATTATCTCTTTCATTTGCCTGCCTTAAAAATTTGCTATTTTGCTGTAATTCACTTCTGCCCTTGCGCCTAATCATGCTCCTACCATTGGGCTGTCATACCTGAGTTTCCTGGTTTCTGTTGTCTTCCTGGCTCCCAAAAGCAATTATGGATTCGATTCCTCAGACAATAAGGACAGCTTCCATCAGAGACAGTCCCCTCCTCCTTCTTGTCACCAGGCAGTCAACACTGAACGCTCGCTCAGAGTCGAAGCAGCACGAGGTAGAGCAGGGTTCTCAGGCTCAACGCTGCTGATATTTGGGGTTGGAGCCTCCTTAACTGTGTAGGACGTATAGCAGCATCCGCAGCCTCTACCCATCAGATGCTAGTAGACCCTCCGCCCTCTGCCCACGTCCAGCTATGACAACCAGAACTGTGTCCGGACACTACCAGATGTCATTCCTGGTTGAGAATTCCCGAAGCAGTGTCTTTCCTCTCAGGGGGTTTGGAACCTCATTAGGATGCTTTACACAGCGCTAATCCATTGGCTGCCATATTGCAGGTGCTCAGTGATTTTTTTGTTGAATTCAGCCCAGCGTCAGCAGGTAGTCCTGAACGTGTGCCCGCTGGTCTGTGGTCACATTGTGGGGACTGACTATCATGCCACATTCATCTCTTTGTAGCCAGCCCTTAGCAGAGTACCTGGCATGAAATAGGCACTGGGAAAATATATGTGGAGGGAACGAGCGTAATTGACAAGACCAGGAAAAAAGCTCAGACAAAAATGATTGTGTTAGGTTTGCCGATGACTCAAGGAGTCACGAGCATTGGGTGGAGATGAGCTGGAAGGCAAAGGGTGAGTTGGATCCACATGGGAGAGACGAATAGAGGGGAAATCAGTGAGGGGAACATGGTGAGTTGGGAAGGTACAAGTTCTGTTTCCCAAACCGTGGTCATTGTATGTGCTCAGCTTCTGCTCCCCAGATGGCCCCATTGGCTTCACATTATTAAAAAAAAAAAAAAAATCCAAGCACAGTGGCTCACACCTGTAATCCCAGCACTCTGGGAGGCTGATGCAGGAGAATTGCTTGAGCCCAGGAGTTTGAGACCAACTTGAGCAAGTGTGAGACCCCATCTCTACAAAAAAATAGAAAAATTAGTGAGGCGTGGTGGTGTGCACCTGTAGTCCCAGCTGCTGGTGAGGCTGCGGCTGCAGTGAGCTCCGATGATGATGCCACTGCATTAGTCTGGGCAACAGAGTGAGACCCTGTCTCAAAAAAAAAAAAAAAAAAAAAACTACATTGCACAGCTGTGGACTGCATCCTTGGCCTTAAACTAGAGGGTCAGAAGTGCGCAGCATGGGTGAATCACATCGGGTCACTACCCTACAGAGCAAGCCACCTCTAGGTAGAGAGCCACCGACCACATCAGAACCCCGACAGGTGCACCATGGGGAGGACAGAATACTCCCGGAGCGCGTGCCTCAGCCTCCACTAGGGCGATCCCTTCCAAACCCAAGATGAGCACATTTATCCCATTATCCCCCACTTCATGGGACCATAGAGGAATTGCACATGTCAAAGGCAGGAGACCTGGGTTCTAGATCCTTTCCTCAACCTCAGAACTAGGAAAGTTAAAATTTGGGGCTTTTCTTAAGTGGAGAGATGACCTTTCCCCCTTGAAAAGCAAGGGGCTGCAAAAGGCAGCCATGTGAGGGCCCCTTAACATCCTCTGGGAGGCATTATTTATTATAAGCGTGTGGTTTAAGAGCACAGATCTTGAAACCATGAGTCAGACGGGTGAGGACTGCAATCCAAGCTCCTTCTTTTATTAGCTGTGTGATCTTGGGCTGATCTATAACCTCTCTGAACATAAGGATCCTCATATACAAAATGGGATAATAATGCCTTGTCAGGATGCTGTGAAGATTAATTTAAATAGATAATGTCTTTGTAACATTTACTTTAGTTCTTGGCACTTTAAATGTGTAGCGTTAGTAGTAGTAGAAGATAGATAGATAATAAAATCCAGTAAGACTTTATTTAAATTTTACTGTTTGTCCAGAGCATTCCACAGTCATGTTTGAGCAAATATTTCTGCCTCCATGTTACTCTCACCTTGTGAGGTCGTGTGGAAGTTTCCAACCATTGTTCTCTCTTCCTAAAATAACGTGGTCCAAGTTCATATCCATCTCACTTGACCTGTGATAGCTCATCAGATTCCAGTCGAGGCTAATGCCGTCTCTCCCAACGATCATGATCTCTCTCCGTTTTAGGAATGTAGCCACCGTTGAAGTCATGTTTTCTCAGTGACAAAGCCATTTACTTCCCTAATAAAACAATGAAGAATGTGAACAACTTGATTCTGTCATTGCAAGCGCTCTGTTCCAGTCAAGGTGGAAGATCTGGAATCAATATGACTAATGGATCCCAGCTCCAAGTGATAGAGTCAGCAAAAAGGATAAATTATCACCTCCCCTGTGCCTCTTGGATGGTAATTTCTTCTCGCCATCTGATCTGATAGCCATCGTGGCGTTCTCCATGGCGGCTGTCAGACCAATCGCAAGCCAGGCCCGGGGAGGACGTGGTCGATACATCCGGTGTGTCAAGCTTTGAGTCATTTTTATGTTTGTTTGTTCCCCTTATGACTTTCTTTGGCTGAGTAAAATCTCTATTTCTTTGGGCTCGGGAACGGAGAATGTGCTATGAACACCCGAGGCGTACATTTTATTTTATTTTTATTATTTTTTTGTGATGACTTCATTATTCCCTGATGCCAAAGTTTTTGCCAAAATTGTTTTTCTCCCTTCCTCCTTTTTTTTTCCTGCATCCTCTTCTTTGGCCTCTCCATTTATTTATTGCAGCTGCACAGAAGTAAGCTCATGCCGTTGCCTGAATTCTCTCCTTCAGAGCAGAGAATGGCCCCCAGACGCGTGGATTTCACAAACCAGCAAAGTTACCCCTCCCCTCCTTCCATAGGGGACGGGACTAGCCAAGTGTTGCCAACTTCTAATTTTTTTTTTCCCCAGAGAAGGACATTAGGACATGATAATACCATTTTTCATAACCGTTCTTTCACATGGAAGACATTTGACAACATGCCATCTCAGAATTACAAATTTTAAATAATTTAGCATTATAAGAAATTCATTATATTATCTCATTTCTCTGAAAGCTAAAAAAATCATCACGGATCATGCATATTGTGAATGAATAACATATGGCTCAAGTTTAAAGACCAGGCATTGTCACTCATGTAACTCAAGAGGATTAGAGATCAGAAGAATACTATACGGCATCTATAGCAGAAGCTGCAATCTCTGCATTCTTTAATCAGTTCCTATGCATTCTAATTTTTAGAAATACCTTTCCTCACACTTTGTGTGCACTGAAATCAGTACTGCCCAGGAGAGAAATTATTTTACATTTCCATTAAAAGCTGTAGTAGTAAATAAACCATCAGAGTTGATGTTGATATCTCGACTAGAACATATTTTACATTTCCGTTAAAAGCTCTAGTAGCCAATAAACCATCGGCATTTATGTAGATCTCGATTGCAACATCCAGGGGAGCCCATTAAAGTCCTAAACCCTGAGTTAAACTCTAGCGTGGCACAGTCGAAGATGGTTGGTCTTTAAAGTTGATGCCGTTTATCATTCATTGACACCCGGCGTGACCTCTGATTGTTTTAGTTTTGCACATTCATGCACAAAAGTCCTGAGCTTTGGAGTCAACAGGCAAGAATCCAGACCCTGCTTCTCACGGTTGTTCGCTGAGTGATCTTGAACGTATTCTTCCCTCTAAGGTGGTTTCCTCATTTATAGAAATTAAAGTGATATAATGCCCACCTTTCTGGATTGTTCTGAGATTTAAAGGAAAGGTGCGCTGTAAGAATGACTGGTACTCTGCTTGGCACGTAGCCTCAGGAGATACAAACGCTTTTCGTTATTTTCGTTTAACTACAACCGCATTTTTAAGTGAAAACCTAAATGGGGCGTCTCAAAACCATTCTCCGCGTCTTTCTAAATTAACAAATTGCTGTGTTTCCTCCCTCTGCACACTCAGCCAGCTGTACTGAGTCACATCCCATATGTGTATTTGACGACCTAAACCTCCTCGTTAATTTATTCTTTAAAATAGGGCCTTTTCAATTATAGGAATGTTAATTATTATTTATCACCCCTTAATTATTGTAATCCACTGCATGCCTCTTCTGGATGTGGGTGTATGGGTGTGTGTCCTAGCCCGGCAGTCTGTGAACTTCAGAAGTCTCTGGTGGTCTTTCATCCGTTTTCCAAAATCACTGTTTCATTCTCTGCCCTGACAGGGCATTCCGTCGTGATGAGCTGTCCCCCTGCTTTACTGACAAACATAAACCTCACTTGATTTTTGAGTGTTCTGCAGAGGTTGGTACAGTATTATAAAATATCTTTAAAATTCTATCACTTGAAAAAAAAATATTAGAAATTTGCCTTATAGGTACCCTTTTATCAAATGTTTAACACAGGGTTTGGCACTTTAATGGCCTCTCCTCGATGTTGTCGTGGAGATCTACATAAACTCTGATGGTTTATTTACTACTGTAGCTTTTAATGGAAATGTAAAATAATTTCTCTTCTGGGCAGTACCGATTTCATTGCAAACACATCTACAAAATGTGAAATTCACATAAAACGCAAAGTTGCAAGTATCAGTAAAGCTGGGAGAGCCATTGCTGCATATTTTAGATGGGCTAGTGTGTTTATGGTTCTTGTACACATACAGTAAAATGTAATGTGGCAGGATTGCCATATTGTAATAAAACAACGTGCTGCTTGCTGAAGGAAAAAAGGGGCTGGTGAATTATCGCAGTCATTGTACCTTGTTTCCCATTATTGAAAATGGAGTATGATTATTAAATGCGTGCAGTGTGCATTTTACACACTTAGTTATAGATCTTGGTTTTTATGTGTGCCTGGAATATCAATATTTGCTTTACTTTTAAGGAACATTAGTAACAAATACAATAAGTGTGCTTCATTTTTCATTTAAGACATACCAGCTTCAGTTCTCAAGTCAGAGTATGCAATATATGTCTCCGTGATTATTGATCTAAAAACCCTGTCGAAAGTAAGCAAGACTGGTTTTGCAAGAAGCAAACACGGGTGCTGCCGCTGCTCTCTGAAACCCATGAAACTGGAGTGAGTAGCAATAAATAAGAGTTTAATTAAATTGCTCCTTGGCAGATAGCAGGGCTGTCTTTCAGCTTTGGTTTAGAACCCGTGGGGTCTTTTTTCCCTCTTGATGTATGTGTAGCATTCTCATTAATGCTAATGGGAGCAGTATGTCGCAAAGGGGCAGCTGACCCTGTGTTCTATTGTGTCTGCAAAATACCACATGGATTTCTCTCCCTGGGGCTACATAGAGGTTTTTTTTTTTTTTTTTTTTTAATGCAAGGAAAGGAAATCTCAATGTCTAAGGAAGTCCCAATATATAAACTCTATACATTATTCTTAGTATCCTATAAATGCTAAAATAATAATCTTAATATCTTAGAAACCCATAAATATATCCATATGTGTTTTGTATAGGACTAAGTTTCAAATTATAATTATAACCATAAGATTAAAATATAGCCTCCCTTTGGAATTTAACTCTGATTAGCTATATGCATATATGTGATTATGGTGCTTGGTAAACCATGGAAACCATGCTCCTAGGCTAGATGAGAATGAAAATGATTAATTAGATTCTGTAAGGTGTTGCGTTTATAGCAGGGCACATGTAGCCTTCAGCTCATTTGGGTTCAAAGCTGTCTGCAAGATAGGAGTGCTTGAAAATGATTAAAGCAGAGCTAGCAAGGTACAATTTCCACTTGCTATGTTGCTATTACTTTGCCTAGAGCACAGGCTGGGAATATGTATCATCCAGGCATCCTCAGTGCTCTTGCAAAAGAGATGTTTCATTATTTCTTTGTATGAGTTCAAACGTTTTCTGGATAATACTATCAGGCAAACCTTCATATACACGTAGGGCCCAGTCTGTATCTGCAACCACCTTGCTGATTTGTAATTACGTGTGCTTGCTCCCAGACATCTGACTTGTTGGTACTAGAGATAAATTCACTTAGTAAAAACCTGTAGACTGGCTCTGATGCTGCTGTCGACGTGAGAAGTAGCTACTGCCCCAAAGAGGAAATGTTTCCCTAACAAGCACTTTGGTGAATACTCAGTACTCCTAACCTAGTTTGTGCTCACTCTACATCTGTAGAAACTGATGCCACCAACGCCTAGCTACTAAGAAATGGTTAAAAAGGCATCAATTCATTAATCTTGCAAAATTAAGCACAGATGTGAACAAAACCAATTCAGGGATTTTTGAACTTAAAACAGGAAAAAGCGAGAAAAAGCTTTCCTAAGGTCCGTCATATTAGCCTCTCGTTTCCTGATTCTTCCTATCAGCTTGATACACACCCTCTAGAGTAAAATCCAATGACCTTTAAGATAGAGTTACGAGCGCCGAACAAAAACGCTCAGACATAATCACCTGGCTTAATTAATCTAGTAATTTCTGCCCTAATTTGTTTGATTCATCATCTTGCAGTGACAGAGGAGCAAGGGAGCTGCAGACTCTTAGCACACTCAGGGCATCTTTATTGTATTAATTTGTCACCATTGCCTACATGGCAGTCATGCAGTCTTTTGCCCTGGTGAATAATTTATAGTCTGTGGATCTTCTATCTGAGGATGGAGCCATCTTTACTTAGCAAAACTCAGCCCTTTTGTTTCTATGGAAAATGACCCAAGATTTTTAAATATTCATCATTGCAGAAAATTCCAAATGTCATTCTCCAGTTGACAGTGCTTTCTTTAAAAAATAGAAAAAAAGAAACTCTTCTTTCATATATACTTGTCTCTTGAGTTTTTGTGTTTTTTTTTTTTTTGAGGAGGAAAGTGTGCATTGGTCTGTATGTGATGGATAATACAATATTTCATAGACTTTAAGATGACATCAATTGTAAGAAGAACCATTATTTTATATACCACTTTAAATTTTAATGTTAAGATGTCATCAGCTAAAATAAACACATACTGGTTTCAAAGATGTGAAAAGTATGCATGTATTTTGTAGAATCAGAGAAATAAGTGCTGTTTCTATTCTTCTCCACTGACTTTTCTTTCTTCCCTTTTCCTTAGCATTGAACCTTAAAACTTTGCAACTCGACAAACAGTTGTCTTAAACAAAAAAAAAAAAACTCTGAAATTACTGTTTTCAGAAATGGATTAGCTATTAAATTACCAGGTACCATATAACCCTAGATAAGTTTTATAGGTTCAAAAAAAAAAAGGTATGTTTATGAAGGGGATCGACAAACAGTTGTCTTAAACAAAAAAAAAAAAAACTCTGAAATTACTGTTTTCAGAAATGGATTAGCTATTAAATTACCAGGTACCATATAACCCTAGATAAGTTTTATAGGTTCAAAAAAAAAAAGGTATGTTTATGAAGGGGATAAAGAAAAGCTTGTTATTATAGACACTTTGAGAAGCTAGCTTAATGCCTATCAAGGAATTATTGATGATACAATAATTAGAGATTTCCAGCAGTATATCCCCTTCTCGAAAATTTCTGCGTATCCCATAGAATTAACAATTGTCAAATGTGGATAAAATCATAATAATTATGTAGACTTATCCAACCTCCTGATTATGCAGATGAGGAAATCAATCTTAAAATGAAAACACAGTCAAATTCCTGTCTGGCGCTCTTTCCTCCAACTGGGTTCTTTTGGTGTCTTCGGTACAGAAGGGAAGAGGGACCTGGGAACCAGTTACATATTCAGAGTTTCTAACTCAACTTTTTCCTTTGTTATTTTTCTCCCAAACTCCTGGCGGTGTTTCACTGGCAAACATTCTTTCCCTTCCCCCAAATAATGGTGGCAATGTTCCATGTTCTTTCAAGGCAAAGAGTAGAAAGCTACTTGAACACACACTTTTCCACATTTTAAATTGCTCAATTATAATTAGAAAAAGTTATGCTTTAGTTTAGCAAAAGTGAATACAAATTCTAAAACACATCTGCAACCTCTGTATTCTAACATATTGTCTATTCATCACAATCTTAAGTTCCTTCCATGCTGAAGTTATTAAAGTATTGTGATCGTTATAGATGAGGTCATAGTAGGAGGCTGAGACCCATGTTGTATTAGAATTTGGGGGTGAGCATAAGATTGTGTTTCTCCTGCTTTTTCATTTCCCCTTTTTATGGAATTATTTGTTCAGAATCTTTTATTACCTGACTTTTTTTTTCTTTTTATTTTTACCTTGAAAAAATAATTTCGTGGCTATTTACATGTGGAAAAGGCTTTGTTTTGGTCTTTTATTTTCTGGACTGAAATTGATTAATCCAATGAAATAAGTTCAATAAATTTCTTCCGCAACAACAGATGAACTCTGGACTTTTTATATTGAATTTTATCTACTTCTTACAGGAAATGTTTTTACGATAGTGGAATTAGTTGGCAAAGGTTATATTTCAGCAACTTGGACCATAGACAAACTCTCTTCTATCCATTGACCTATAACTTTTTTTTTTTTTTTTTCCTGCTTGCAGTTGCTTTCATATGATCAGGGGTTATTTAGGCACTCACTTGAATTCTAAGCAGCCCTGATCTCAGAAAATAAGGCTTACTTCATGGATAGTGACTGTTCTCTGACACTGACTGAGTTGTCCAGACTGGTTATACCTGTAGTAGAGGAAAAATCTTATGAACCAAATCTTATGAACACCTACTAGCCATAGCCATGGTGTCCTTTTTTGTTCCCACATCGTATCAAGCCAGCGATGTCATGGCAGTGAAATGTGTTCAGGCTTTCTTTAGGGACCACCTTGCAAATTCGTGTCTTGGGTAGTTTCCTAGGATTTTCTCAAGTTTTAGGACTGTACCATCTGACCAAATTTCCCTCTCTCATCTAGTGATTGCAATGGGAGAAAAAAAAATTGGCTAGCTAAATCTTCCCCCGTCTTACTTGGTTAACGAATTAAAGTGCTACCAAAGCTATCAATTCAGAGCTAGAATAATTTACAAGGGGAAGGAATTCTGCCAAAAGTTTGCAAACTTCATTCCTAATTTAAGCCAATCTTCTCCCAAGGGCATGATTTTGGGCCCCGAGGATTCAAGACAGCACTTAGATGTCTCTGGGCACGGTGATCATCATTTGGGAACGAAAGCAGTTTCTCTAGACAGTGGGACCATGGCTTCCCCTTTGTAGAAACACAGAATGTTTGAGCTGGAAGAGTCCTAAAAATCATTTGACCTGACTATTCCACTATATAGAAGGCGAAATGAGATCCAGAAAGGCTTGACGATTTACCCAAAGTCACACAGCTCCACACAACTCTTCTGACTCCTGCTCAGATGTTCTTTCAGCTGCACCATGCACGGCTGGGCAGCTCCACCTGTCCATTGCTAGGAAGTTGTTGAGCCAATTCTCTGAGATCATTAGGTGTCAAGCCTCATTTGTCTTTGTCACCACAGCACATGTAATGGATGAGGGGAATTAGAGTTTATTTGAAGCAAAAAAAATAAAGCCTAAGAGACTCACTCTTCTAGCAGGTAGTCCAAACCGTGTAGGTGAATAAGGAACTTATTCGGAGCCTGCTTAGAGCAGTTACACAATATATTTTGCTCCCTGTAACTCAGTTTCTTCACCTGTGTTGGGAGAATATGGACCATGACAATCCTCAGGCCCACCTTGTACGATTATGTATAGGGATCATTGACAGTCGGTGGACAGCTTCGGAATCTGCGGAGATTCCCTCTTGCCCTTTCTTTAAAGCCTATTTGGACGTGACTTTGACTTGATTATTTTCTTATTCAGCATGGCTGTATATCAGCCAGGACAATAAGTGCTGCACATCATTTTCCCAATACCCCAGTGACCAGGTGGGTTTCCAGCGGGGGCACATGCAGGCATTCACACGCTGCATGTCTCAGGTGTGGCTCACTGTCCGTCCGGCTTAACATAACGCCCTGCGGTTCTTCCCAGCCCAAGCACAGAAATCTCTTGCATCCCCACGGAGCAATCAGAGCCTTCTTGCACTTAAGACCGAGAAACAGCTCTCACCAAACCACTGATATCTGCGTATGTGAGATGAAGCCGGTGTCCAACCTGTAATTCTGCTGTCACTGAGTCTGCATTCATTTTGGACAGAAAAGTTTCCATTTTTCCTATTTCAGGTGAAATCCAGGCATCTTTTTCACTCATGCTTCCTTGTTAAGACATGAGTAAGGAAACCCTGCATTATTTAGAAAACGCACAGCATCCATTCCGCTATAACCTGGAACTGAAAGACTGGCTACTTTTATTTTGCCTGTTACGTGGGATGAACTAGAAATCCCTTCTTCGTGATCACAGTGATCACCATGGTTGTTAGGAAGGCTGAGGAAGGAGGCCTGGGAACTTCTGAAGCTCGAATGTCATTTGACCTCAAACACATCTGATTGTTCTCTGGCACAGGTCGCTGCTTTTCCAAAGGAACAAGAGAACATTCGACCAGCTGGGGCCTCATCCCTGTGCTGCTATTGCTGCATTCAGGGCTTCCCCCTCTTTTCTCTGCCTTGTCCACTGCAGGACAGTTCAAATAGTCAATCCCAGGGCGTGCCCTGGCCTTGCTCTAGTGTACCCAGGCTCACAGGGGCTTTGTGCTCTTCTCAGCTGTTACCACCTTGCACTCCACAGGGGTCAGGCACAGAGGGAGGCCTAGGCTGGCGTGCGAGGGCATGTGTGGTCTGGCCTGCTGCAGCCAGCCTTCTCTGCGTCTCAGCTACTGACTAGGGTTTCTTTGGAGCCCCTTTCCTAGCCCCAAACTACCTGCAACACTCCACGTTTGTGCAAACAGCCCGTCTGTAGGGTGTCATTTCTGGGCTCTAGCTTTCACAGTCAGCTCCCTCCTTACAGAAGAGAGGTTGGTTGTCAGTTACCAACTTGCACTTCCAAGAGTCTGGGTCCCAGGTGATGCTCTCCAAGTCAGTGTGCTTGGAGACCTCTCTGCAAGGCGCTCTGCCCCCTTCTAGTAGCTCCACTGACAGTAGTGCCTGTGGCCATGCCACTTGCAATATTTCAGTCTTCCCTGACATTCTGTGCTCCCTCAGGGTACAACCCTGTGTGTAAAAACTTGGGATTATAGTTCCACGATGTTTGAGTAAGTTAGTAGTGTATCTTCACATGCTTGTTCATCTGCTGCCAGGTTAAAAACTTAAATCCTCCCTCGGAGGTGTCCCCTTGTGTCCTATCTTTTTCTAATTTACAAAGACCTTTTCTAAACCACAGACAATAATTTTAGGGCCACATATACCTTCTAGTCTAACATTGAGTGATGTCTTTTAGCCTCTTTTTGTCCGTGAGTTTAAAGAAGAATTCTTTTCTGCTTGGAACCCAGGTATAGCTTATAATAGATCTAGTCAAAATGGCTAGACCCGCAGTTTCTAGGGTCCAGTACAAACCCCCAGTCATATGGAGGCTGAGAGCAGTGGGCCCAGGAGGGGATAGTGTGGTGTCACAGACCCTCAGCTGGGCATGCAGTGGGCAGTCATTTGTGCCCGAGTCCCAGTCTACACAGCTGAGAAAGGTAACATGAAAGGTAGAATCGTGGCAAGAAACCGAGTCAAAGCCCAGTAGTTAGTCCAAACTACTTACTAGTCATCCATTGGAATTTACGGAGAATATAAGCTCCCTTCTCAAAAAAAAAAAAAAAACAGCATTTGATTTAACTCTACCATGTTCACCCATGTGATCAACATGTTTCCAAATCTCATGCCAGATAATACCTGTATCTCTGGGGGAAGGTAAAAAGTTTAAGTCAGGATTATTTAGAAAACAGTCTGCAAACTCCTAAGTGAGGTAAGCGCATTAGCCATTTTGTCCGTGTTGTACTCTTAAGCATTTTTCCGGAATCACACAGAATTTCCATTCAGTCAAGGCAAGTGAGCATGGCAGGCATTTTCCCTGAGAACCAGGAAGTGTGCACGTTTTTACTTATGTGTTAAACTGTAAACTAAACAAGGCAACACACAAAGGAGTAGCAAACGTTACAGAGTGGAAACACTGGAACAAAACACGTCCCCGCTAATGGGAGCCAACGTGAGAGAGATTTGCATCCCAGGGTCCTTGGTGCTCACGAGATAGCACCTGTTAGAGCTTTGCAAGATCATTTCCTGGGCCCACGGTGACCTAAATGGGTCTAGTTGATAGAATTAAGAGCATTTAGAAGGATACTGAGTTCCAGGTACAGAGAGGCAAGTTATTCAGTTTTGAAAGGTCACAAATACTGATGCAGGGAGGTGTAAAGACAGATGACACGTGACAGGGACCGATTTTGAAGTGCTTTTTGTGTAATTATAAGGTAAATAAGGGAACAGTTGTTAGGATTGTCTTTTTCCCTCTGGATTTTTCTACAAAGTTACACAAATCAGATACTGACTCCTTAGAAGAGTCCACCATGTTCTTTCTCTCCCTATTCTTTAGCACCATAATGTACGTCGTGTTTTGGGGAGACTCCATCCCTATCCCCCATTCTCTTATTGCCTCTGGCTCTCCCGTCCCTCCTCACTCACAGGGGTCTCAGGTGTTTCCTTCGGGGGCCCAGTGATCCTTCAATAGAATGATACTTCTCTTGCTATCACTCAGCATGTCCGTAGACGACAAAATCTTTTGGCTTTGAAAGGGATACACTTTTTATCTCAACCCATTACATGTTTGTCTTCTACTTCTGTCACTTGTCCGAGCTCTACTCACCTACCCAGGAAACCAGCATTTGCTTTGAGACAGTTCAGCTCTTAATAAGAAGTTGAGCAGAAGTTATAATAACTCATTGCCTTGCCTGCTTGGAAACCGTGATAATGCTCCTTAGTTGTAAGAAATCATCTTAACAACGCTGGCTGGTGGCAGCTCATTGACGAGGGCTGTGTGAAACCTGCTATAAATAGCACATGATGCATGTAGTATAGGGTTCTTCTGTGTGGCATTTATTTATTTGTAATTTATACCCTGCCTGCTTCCACAAAAGGATTTGAGCTGGCTAACAATAAAAGACACATCTACAATACAGTGGTTATGTATGTAGAAACTAAAGATCAAAAATCAGATGGAAAGGAGAAGGGAAAAGAGTTATGTCTGTAGTTTTTTCTTCCTCATCAAGGCGATAGGAGGAGATTATGTTTTCAGCCTCCCCTCTCTGGGACTCACTGAGGTGTGCTCAAGAGGAGACATGCAATTCATCCCTCCCAGAAATCAAATAAATAAAAACATGGCGGACATGGGGGAGGAACCTATATTGAGGAAGAAGAAAGTAGAAGTCTTGGAGGATCTTACTTTTGGCTGAGAAGCAGTGTGGCAGGAAGGCCATAGTGTAAGCACAGCTAAAGAGTGATGACATTTCTCCTAGAGTTCTGATTATCTACTTCCCAGGTCCATAGTGCACCTGCCTGGGATTATGTGGACCATCGATTTGTTCTACACTCATTTGTGTGAATCAATTTCATGGGGAGGCGGGGAGAAAGCAAACAGGGTCTAACAATGGATTTTATACCTACCAGTAATAGTTTTTAGTAATTAAGCATCTGTCACCAAGATAGGGCAAATGGCCTAAAATTAAACGAGGATACTTTCTTTTAATTAGGTCAGGTTTTCTCAACCTCAGCATTCATGACATTTGGGGCCTGGTAGTTCTTTGTTGTGGGGGCTGTCCTGTGACTTGTAGGATGTTTAGTAGCACCCGTGGGTCCCACCCTCTTGATGCCAGTAGAACTAACCCCAAGCACCACCACCTCAGTTGTACCCATCAGAAGTTTCTCCAGACATTGACAAATGTTCCCACCTCAGGGTAGGCACGAGTGCTCTGCATGTAACCATTGATTTAGGTAGAGTGTGAGAACCTGCCTGTACGCAGACTACCTCACAGAGCAGGGGACTCCACGGATCCTTCCTGGTTCTGTCTTCCCCAGTGAGGGGAAGACATCAGCCAGGAAAGTGCCAGAACGTGTGGGGACTCCTGTCAGGGCTCCAGTAGCATGTCTTTCCCTCCTGTTCTGATGAGGTCTTTATGGACCTTTCCCCCCCCAAACATATTTGGGGAATCTGGCAGCATTCCTGCTAACTCAGCAGATGCAAGTAACCCCAGTATCACTCAAAACAAGCCCAGCAACGTTGGTCCCTGTGTGTTTCCTCTGACAGTGACCAAATCAAAAGTCAGTTTTACAGGGTGTTACCTGGTGAGACCAGGCCTTCAAGTATGCCTGAAGCCTGTTCCTGTGGTCACTCTGACTTCCCATCAAATAACTCGAATAAATCCTGTCTTCTTCATCCAGTAGGGAAGAAATGTTTGAAACACAGAAATTGAATTTCATTATGGTCATGCCCAAGCACATGGTACAGTTAATCGCTGTTAGTTTTCCAGATGGAGGTCCAATTGCTGGTTTCCTGAAGTGGTTATTAGCACTTTGCACACGTTGTTTGTACGTCAAGTCCGTAAAGAGATTTGTACTCTGAAGGCGTTTATGTCTTTTGTCCTTTTTTTCTTTTTTATGATCACACCTTTGCTTTGTAATTGGGTTACAGAGATAATCTAGCTCCAGTGGGATCAATTGTCATACAAATGAAAAATAATATTTTTTTGATTTTAGGTGCCATGTGGAAGCTAACTTTCTCAGGTGCATAGAATAAATTAGTTCATATGTGATTCTACTGCACCTTCCATCGAAAATCCCCAAAGTACTTATGAAGTAGCCCTTTTATCTTTATAATTCATCTGTAAAATTGAGAGGAAGCCCGTGATAATGAGCCAGTTTTAGGGATGGAGGTGTGAGATGGGACTCAAGTTCAGGTCTTCACGAGGCCTCTCTAATTGGCTCGGAGGTGGTCTAGAATTGGCCAGTCTCAGTGTATTAAATCCCGATGATGAAATAAACACAGGGTGACCGTATCTTAACAGAAGAATTCAGCCTACTCTGTTGGCATTGGCATCTCTTGGCACTAATTGGAATTTTTCATGTATACATCAAAAGGGAAAAAAATGGTGTGCTGCATTTCCAAGGAGAGGGCTCCTTCATTCTTGCCTGGTAATGAGGATGCTCTCAAGAGACACTTGGCCTCTGATATTATTCAAGAGCTGTTTTTTGCACTGTGAGTTTTGGTGACCCGGCTCTTTAGTCCCCATGCGCCAGGCAGTGTACAACATGAGAGACCAAATCAGTCTATAATGTTTCTGATTCTAGACCGGCTGTCACTCTCGGTCCTCTATATCTTGAGAAGGATGGAAAAGAAAAAAATGAAAAAAAAAGTCTGTGGCGTGTTCTTTTATGGAATCTTTTCTTCATATATTTTTATTCCAAGAGCTGTGTATGTACCAATTAGAGCTTTTCGTACTTTTTTTATCTTCAAGAAAAAGCGATTATTTGCTTTTTTATTAATAATTCATAATAGTAAAAGAAGACTTTTCACTTATATTTCCTGCACATATTTTTTTCAGAATACTTGTGTTACAGATTAAATCGTAATACATAGTAGCTTAAACACTGTGCTTTGAGTAAGATGTTGGGAATCAACCAAAATCGGTGCAGTGGATGCAGAAATAATTTCCTGAACAAGAACGAAATGGCTGCAACGGTATCTGGCACTTAACAGATATTCAATTTGACTAAATGAATGACAACTAGAATAACATTATATTCATTTATGTCTTTTATTATTTTTTTCACATGTGGTTGTTTGTCCTCTAATAAGTAAAGATTAAAATTTAACTCAATTTATCCTGAGAGCAGCCTCTGTCCCAGTATCAAGAGTATATAAAAAGAAAAAACAAAAAAGCAGTCGATAAAAAGAACTAAAATAAGTATTCTTAATTAATATTGAAAGTTAGTTAAAACTCTGCAAAAGCAATCGAAGGCAGGTGAGTTACACCTACTTTGGTTCATTTCATTTTTCCAACTAACATTTGTTGAGTCTCCTGTAGGCCAGGTTCAGGACAGGTGCCGCAGATGCCATGATAAATACATCTTTCCCACTCTGAATCATGTCCCCAAAGCAAACCTCAAGGATAGGAGAAAGTTAACATTTTTCAAATGTGCAGCGGATCCCAGTGGCAGAGAGATGTAAACAGAATTCCGAGAATGACAGGAATGAGATCCCAGTACTGTGGCTGAGCCATGAGAGCAGGTAGCCCTGCTTTAGAACAGAGGGGTAGGGAGATCAAGAAGGGACGTCCCAGAGAAGAGAGTGAAGCTGATAGATCCCCTCATTTATTTGCTTGTATTGAGAGGTTTACAATTCTTTTTGGAGATTTGGGATAAAAATAGCCTTCACCAAAAATGAATGCAATTATTAACTACAAGGGAAGAAAGTTGTCAAGAAAGAAGAGTACTCATAGCAAACTAAGTAATTTAAAAGCAAGCAGTGATAAATAGTTATAACGCTGCAAACCTTGACTATCAATTTAATCACGTGTATAATCTAGGTAGGATGGTGCTAGGGAAATGTGTTACTGACAGGTGATCTAAATCTTCATCCTCAATATGGGAAACAAACAGATAATTACTAATATCTAAAATCCAGTTGATATCCATAAAAGCATATTACCTATATTTAAAAATACCAGAATAAATTCTGAAAGATACAGAGCAGGGGAGAGCAGGAGAAAGGAAATACTCCTTTTCATTATAAATCACTTAAAGTCTTTGTACTTTTTAAATTACGTACATGTACATGGTTCATTTTATTCATTTGAAAAATATTTAAGATGTCTCCTACAGGGCTTCATAAAATTTTTAAAGAAAGGGAAAAGAGTGATTTCTACCAATCATAATAGCCCAGTTTCTGCGGACATTTTAATTCCTACTTCGAGTGTAACAAGGTTAAACCCAAACTAGGCCAAATATCTCCCTGCTCTCGAAATTTTTGGGTTACACACAATGGAGGGTTCTTTCACTCCCTGGCCTTGAACTTGTCATATCCTGCTCACAGGATCATCTGTGCACTCAGGATTGCGGAGTAAAAAGCGCATAGCCCTTCAAGAGTTCGTGGACCCAAAAGAATGTAACTCAGAATTCACACCTGGTCAGAAGTACTTTTTTTGTTTTCTCCACGTGATGCCCTGTGGACTGGGAAGCTTAATTTCAGACCCTGGACTCGGAGCTTCAGGGTGATGAAAAGGTGTCAGGAATACTGAGCAAGAAGCTCTGGCGTTGAGAATCAAAGGCATCTCCCATTACCGCAGACCATTCTAGAAGGATGTTGCAGTGGAAAGTTAAAGTACAAATTCTGCTTTGCTTCCAAGTCATTGTTTCTTCTAAAATCTAAACTTCCTGAACACTCAGAGACGTTTCTCAGTTGTAATCTCAACTGCCATCTCTTTTGAATTTTGTTCCATTTAACATTCTCTATTTAACAGATAATCAATGTGAAAATATGGCCAAGTTCATCTATATAAAGAAAAGGAATATTTTCTGTGCAGTAGATTTTTTTAGAAAACTCTCCCTGTTATTTTTTGTAGTCCTTTAAATGTATCTCTCTGTCCCCCTCTCTTTAATTTCTCTCTCTAATAGTTTTCTGAAATGTAACTTTAACCTGTTAGAACACATCCTTTCTCTTGGTTCCTACTTATAGCTTTTTTGAGATATAAAATTGAATTAGATTTGGGCCTCATCGAAGCCTAGAACTGTATGTTGCTTGATAGAGACATTCACAGAACATAGATCAGGGTTGCGAAAGTTTCTCCAAAACACAAGCATCTCACATTTCTAGAAGTTGTGTATATATGAATATGAGTAACGAGCAGAATTTGTTCCTGCATTCATCATCATCTCCTCGTTTGATACAAAAGCAAAAATCTCCTAAGTGGTATTTTATAGCTGCCAAAAGCTTCTCATCATTTAATCTCTTTTCAATTTTCGACCAGCAGGACTGTGGCTGTGTAACATTTCTCACTGCCAAACAGGACGAAAAAAAAAAAAGGGTACAACATTTGAGAAGTCACAGTTCCCAGGGATGAAGGGCCTGATCAGATCTTTGCCAGCTGTTTAAGTCGACGGCCTGCAGGGGCATAATTATCTTTTTCTTGGTGAGAACACATATAGCCTTCATTTAAAAGGGATGTCAGCTGTCATTAGAGATCGAGTCATCTTCTACAATTTGTAATATTTCATGGCAGTCATCAATGACGACTGTGGTACCCATAGTCATAAAATATGAAATGACACCCATTCCGTATCATTTGAGCTGGAACTCAAATTCTTGGGCCCTGTGCAAAAATACTGCTATTTTAAGATGGGAAAATAGGAGTGCAGGATCTCTAAATGGACAGACCGTGAGAACAGTATGTTTATTTCAAGCCCCAGGCTCACGGATACCAATTCCAAGTGCTGCCTTAAGATTTTTATAATCTAAAGGCTGGCACAATTTGGTAGGGACCTTATTTCTCCAGGTCCTTGCTTGGGAGAGTATGGTGACACCATCTCACTGTTGAATACCTTGAACATTTTCTCCAACACTCCGTGACATGTGGCTAAATACAAGGAACTGGAAGCTCTCAAAGCCTCTTGCTTTTGGTTTATATTTTTAGTTTGAGACTTAAAACCCTCCCCTGCCTCCCAGTGACCTCAGATAGAACTTTTCCTCTAGGCAAGACTCTAGCCCTACTCCTGAAGTTTATTTTATACTTTGCTGATCTATTGAAATGGCAAATCTGAATCCAGCATTCTCATATTCATATCATAAAGAATGAACAGGACTGCTTCTGCCCCTCACCTCATTGTGTAGCTGTGAAATTAGCCACATTAGCTGTAGACCTGGGTGTTAATGAAAGCAGTGGCTCAACCCCAAGTCTTGGGATCAAGAGCCTTTTCTCTTTGCGCATATTTTACTAACAGTATATTTGGTATCATATTCTTGAGTTTTCAGGTCTCTTATTGCAAAAGCAATAGAAACAACATGAAATAATTTATTTTAGAGGATTTTTCTGTCTTCTGTCTTCCCTGAGTCTGGACACTTGGGCAAACCATAGTTGTACATGTAGGTTTACACTCAGGCTTTACCTAGTGGCTTTATTCTTCCCCTAATAAACCAAATGGCACTGGCTAACGCTGCTCCTCTGAACCCTGCTAAGCTCAAATCAGTGCAGCCTACCTGTCAAACCAGTCTGGAAGCAGGAGGCATATCAACAGATTGCTTTCCTAGCTGGGTTCCTGGCTAATCTTAAGGCATTTGCTAAATTTAATTAGCACATACTCCGAAGATTACTAGAAAGTATTGGTTTTTGGCAGGTACAGATTTAATTTTGATGAGGCATTAAGTACCTGTAAGACATTTTCATGATACATTTTTGGGATAATTACAAAATGCATTTTTTCTCCTATTTTTAGTTACAGGAATTGTTTCTCTCTTCTCCCCGCTCCACCCCAAATCTGGTAAAGTACACGTGTCCTTTACTAAGCATTGAGAACACCCACTGAGAAGTTAAATATCTCAGGTTTAGAAACATGCCAGGAAGACATCTTTAACAAAAGAGACAGGCCAGCTTCTGGTCATCCTTCTATTTCTTGTCTATGGGAGATGGGAGAGTTTAGTCTTCAATTCGGGTTTCTCAGCCTTGGCACTATTGACATTTGAGCCAGATGCAGGGCTGTCCTGTGCAGGGTGGATGTTTAGTAGGACCCCTGGGCTCTACCCAAGCCACTAGTACCACCTTCCAATTGTGACAGCCAAAAATGTCCCCAGGCATTGCCAAATGTCCCCTGGGGGGCACAGTCATCCTCAGCTGAGAACCACTGCCTTGTCTGTCCTCATCTCCTGCCTGTCCTTTTTTATCAGCCCCTCTCTGTTTTGAAAGCTCTACAATTGAGATTTAAGAATCAGCTCAGTCCTTGCATGACTTCAAAATCAATTAGTGGCCTCTGAACGTCTAAAGATATTTTAGGATGCTAATGGTTCGGGAAGGAGAATGGAGCAGAGAATGAAATCTGGAGAGATTGTTTCACCATTTTAATTTAGCTCTATCAGCAAAACTAGAAATATGATAAAGAACAAACCTCGGATCTTCATCAGCCTAATAGCCTGAGACCTTCATCTTTCCCCGAACTCAAATGAAGCCCTTCATTTCCCTCATAATCCCCTCAGGAAACAAGCAGAGAACAATAAAACTGCTGGAGGTATTGAGCTCTCTGCTAAGTTTCTCACCAGCTTAATGTTTCTCTACTGCCCACATTTCACTGTGCACATTTCAAATTTGTCCCTCCATAAAATTATAAATTACGGTGTATCGTGGACATTTGTAATCGCTAACAAATAGTTAAAAGTCCAGGCTCTGTGGGGTTGAAATTAAGACAGGTATACAGTTTTGATCTCCTGATCCTTTTCATTAAGAGTGAGAAGGGGCGGTGCGTGGTGGCTCACACCTATAATCCTAGCACTTTAGGAGGCTGAGGCGGATGGATCGCTTGAATCCAGGAATTCGAGACCAGCCTGGGCAACATAGCAAAACTCCTTCTCTACAAAAACTAAAAAAAAAAAAAAAAAAAAAAAATTAATGGATGGCATAGCATATTCTTGTAGTCCTAGCTACTAGGGAGGCTGAGGCAGGAGGATCCCTTGAGCCCAGGAGTTTGAGGTTGCAGTGAGCTATGATCATGCCACTTACGCTCTAACTCAGGTGACAGAGCGAGACCCTGTCACCAAAAGAAAAAAAAAAAAAAAAGAAGGAAGGATTGAAATATAGTGGTTAACAGAGAAACAGGAAACAGGAATTTCCATGGGATGATTGTAGACATGCCTATGGTCATGCTGTGAGCACTTAAATAAAGTCCTTGTTTTTTATTAGCACAGTTGATGTGGTTAATCTATCAACAGAGGACCAAGAAGTTTGTCTTCACTGTAGCCGTGTTAATTTGTGCGAATTCAGCATCTTCCCGCCTCCTCCCTCTCCCTAGGTATTTATAAGGATTAAAGTTCATTATAGTCCTCTGAAGGGAAACTTCCCATCATGCTTAGTGCTGGGGTCTACCATCTAGCACCATTTTGATCTGTTTTAAAGCTCTCTGGGCTAATGACATCAGACTGAAAATGTAACCTTCATGTGGTTGTCTGCCTCTTACAAGCCTATTTCTGCCCCCATTGGTGAAGAACATCTCAGATTGTATTTCAAGAATGCGTAGCATTTTCCCCCTTCGTGTGAAGGTTTTTCTCTGATCATCTTGAAGGGTCGTAGCTTCTCAACATTTGTGCCGAGCTAGTAGTGAGACCACGTGACATCACTGAAAGAGTCAGATGTTTTGTGTCTGGAATTTTCATTGACACAGACACATATCAAACAGTGAGACTTGAAGCATTCAGCCACTAGTGGAATTCCGATATTGATTCTTTTCAATATAACTGATATAAATATGTCCAGGGCTTCTAAGTAAAGGTCTCTGTCTCTCTATACCACCAATCTGATTTGAGCAGTCTAAGAATCCAGACAATCGGAATGACTTATGGGCAGGGTAATTGTAATATCTTCTAGCTGTGTTTAATGCCTCGTACTCCTGGCACGTTAAGAATTCACACACATAAATTGCAACCCAAACACCTACCCACCTGTAATTTCTGCATAGGTCTGATTTTGCTGTCTTAATGTAAGTGTCTCTTTCAGGTACCTTAGAACCCTAGAACAAGCTTCTGTGAAGTAGATGCATCGGGGAATTTCCTCTGTGTGGATGACAGAGCCCTTATTTGGGCATTATTTACTGTTTTTGAGAAGCTGAAGCAGCATCCTGGTCTCTCTAATTAATTAATTATTGAATCCATTGGGCATGCATTGTGTTCTATTAGAAAGATGCAGGAATGCTGCCTGGTTTGCAATTTTATAGCCTCTGGGTAATCCTTTCACACTGAAGGAAACTAGAGAAAAAAATGCATGCAAACCTTAAGATTTCTGGAACCCACTTGCAACATTTCTCCTTGAAAAGAAAAACCAAACTGCTTTTCAAGTGAATTCTCCCTTGTTTCTAGTACTTCCGCTCTTCTTTTCGACATATGTAATCTAAGTGAAATGTTTTTCCTGGGTGGAAAATTTGGAGTCTTATATCCATGAATTAGCGTTACGTGAGGGTCTTTGAACCAGGCCACTTTCCAGCAGATATGGCTGTTCTTCGGAAAATGCAAAATGCTAGTGTAAAGGAATTACATTATTATGTTGGAGGTTTTGTTCTCTTTTCTGCCCTTCTAGACATTCACTGGTCAAGGTCAAGATGGACGAGACATACATATCAAAGAAGAATAAGACCAAGACCCAGCTCCCAATGTCTTCAAACCACTGATTTTTGATAAAAGTGAGGTCTGTGTTCTTTTAGGAGATTACACACACACCTCTACTCAAAAGATTATGCTAAGGATTCCCAAATTAAATAAATACTTCTC
>NW_012149374.1:986941-1025723 GCF_000956105.1 Propithecus coquereli
TTTAATGTGTATTTGCTTAGGTGAAAATGAAATGTTGCCTTACATGTACTATATTTTTCTAGCATAACAGAACCAGTGTTTGCTAGTAGTTAGTATTCATCCAGCCATACCACCTAAATGTAGCACATTTGTTAACCAATAATTGCATTTCTTCAAACAGATACAGCATTGCGTTCAAACACTTACTCCCAGTGCAAATAGCAGGATGATTCATTAGCAGATCTTAATGATGTTTCTATCTGTTTGACTTCACCTGCATCTTATAAACAAACCAAAAATGTATTCTTTGAAAGAAATTGTTTATCCAGAGAAAATGTCTTGTATCTGAGCCTTGCTGGTTAGCTCTGAACATAATCACATGTAGGCGCCATTACTTCTACACATAATGCAGGGATATTCAAGTTGCCTCTGTAATCAAGAATAAGGACCACACAAGCCAAGAGTAGAAAACAATTTATTTCTTCAGGCCATGGTACATTTTTCAAGGTGCTTTTTAAAAAAAATTTCAGAATACTATGGGGGTACAAACATTTTGGTTACATATATTGCCTTTGTATCACCCAAGCCAGAGCTACAAGTGTGCTCATCCCCCAGACAGTGCACTCCACACCCATTAGTTGTAAATTTACCCATCCCCTGCACCCCATTCACCTGCCCGACACCCTATGAATGTTACTTCCACGTGTACACCTCAGTGTTGATCAGTTAGCACCAATTTGACAGCGAGGACATGTGGATCTTGTTTTTCCATTCTTGTGATAACTTCACTTGGAGGAATGGGCTCTAGCTCCAACCAGGATAATACAAGAGGTGCTAGTTCACCATTGTTTTTTATGGTTGAGTAGTACTCTGTGGTATTCATATACTACATTTTATTAATCAACTCCTGTATTGATGGGCACTTGGGTTGTCTCCACATCTTTGCAATTGTGAATTGTGCTGCCATAAACATTCGAGTGCAGATGTCTGTATTATAAAATGACTTTTTGTCCTTTGGGTAGATGCATAGTAATGGGATTGCTGGATCAAATGGCAGTTCTATTTTTAGTTCTTGGAGATATCTCCATATTGCTTTCCATGGAGATTGTACTAATTTGCAGTCCCACCAGCAGTGTAAGATGCTTTGTTATCATTAAAAATACTAGTTTTGAGCTCCTGTGTGTTTCTGTACGTGTGTGTAAGTGCTCATGTGTTTGTGTACACACCATCTTTGGGAACAAATCCCCAATGTTATATAAATATTACATTCATTTCTTAAATTTATTCAGTCTTTTTAATGCTTAATCTCCATGTTAGGGAATAGGAACTATATGAGCAAGAGTTTACCGGTTTACAGCATTAATTTTCTATGATTACTGTCTAGATTCTAATCTTTGTAACGAGTGCTATATAGACAAATGCTCTCTTAGTAGATTATACAAAAACACAATCACCCATCCACTTATCTACAGTTGTTCTCTGCACGGTTTATCTATTGGCAATGTGCAGGCACTTCCTGGTTAATTATAAATGAAGACAAACTAGAAATAAGTATAGACAACGGTTTTGGACTTCTTATATCTTTTAATTTAGATTCAAGAAATCTACATACATAAGCATGGTAAAAAGAAGCCAGAATGTTTCTCTATATCCTTACTTCCGGAATTAGCAAGATAAAGTGCTATTCCAAAAACAAGGCAGATATTAATAATTTTCTGTTCTCATTTTCATGAACTATAGTCAAAGGATCCAGAGTTTCAGCAACAGTCAGATCATTTTTTTTCCTTACTAGAAAATAATTGAATTCAACTGATTGCTATGTTGTATATCGCTTGAAAGTATACCACATATACCTATGGAACAATCTGGAGTCCTTCTGCAAACAGTGAATCATAGGGTGGCATCTGCAGGAAGAAAAGAATGAGTGTGTGTTCCAATTAAAACAGGGGAAAAAAGCCAAACACGTAGCTCTTCTTTCCAGAATGTGGTCTTCCATTTCTCATTTTACTCATCTTGTCTTTAAAGTACAAAATTACTATGTAATTACATGACCTAAATCAAGAAACAACCCTATACTTTGCAATAATGTTCATTTTATGATTGTTAGCATCATTAACAAGTGGCACAGAAGTGGCTACTCCCGCAATATCCTCAGAGGGCTGAATGCTCAAAGAAATTAAAGCTCTCCAGCTCCTGCTAAGGTCAATAGTGAGAGAGGCTGCAGGTAGCAAGGCTAACTCTTAGCAAGGGTGATAACCCTTGGCAGTATTCAAGCTGGGGTCTGATGATGCAGTGGTGTCGTTGACACGTGGAGTTCATTCTACTTTGGCATGATACTGTGCCACGGAAGTCACCTGGACAAGGTATTAAATACTGACTCTATAGCCAAGAGATTATAATCTGATATATCTAACACTAATTTAGGCATCTGTCAAAAGCCCAAGCAATGGTATAGGGTCTGGTAAAACAACCCAATGTCAAGAACAAAAATAATCGGAAGATGATTCCGCATTTTTGTCACATACTAAGATTCAGCCTGTCTTTGAGATTATGTTCTTAGAGAAAGAAGACAGTACAAGAACCCTGTCACATTTCCATAATCACATTTGTCAATCAGATTTCTAGAATCGTTGGAGGAGAATATTTCTGGAAGGGGGTGGGAGAACTTCTCAAAATATCATAGGGGAAATATGTTGAATGGGCAAGAGAAGTTGCAGGCCTTCAGCTCAGACCGTGAAGGCTGAGATTACGAAAAACAACCACTTAACGTATCTTTGAAAAATAATTCCGTAGCACCAGAAATTCAGAATAGAGTGTGGCTCAGGATAGAGGCTGTGGCTTCTGCTCTGTCACTGACTTGGTGTGAGCCTGTGGGCACCTCACCCCTCCCATTCATGTTTCCTCCTCTCTGCAGTAATATTAACTTACTATGGGTGTCAGGAGCCTCCATTAGCCCTGATAAAGCGGTTTCCGATATGATAGATTGTACCAAGCAGGCGTGTTTCACTCTTCTTTAATGATCGCTACCCTGGATTACAAAGCAGAAACACTATAGAAAAGAACTGCTATCTTTCTAATGCAGTGCAGGGCCAGGAGTTCCAGCAAAGGAGCCAGGGAGTGGAATTTGCATTGCTAATACTCAGGAGCACCTTTACAAATCCTGATAATTTTCAGTGAGACTGAGATACTGTGTTAAGAAATAGGCATATTTTATCTGTCCCTTTAAATCTCTTCAAGGTCTGGTATTCTCAGTAGCCTGGCAGGTGTTTGGCTGTGAGGTCATGTGACTCCAGGCTCTGCTCTTAGAATGTTTCTTATCTGTCAGGGGTAGCGGGATGTTTGTGTGGTCTGGCCCCTCCTGTATCGCATGACATAACTGAGTCAGGGATGTTCAAAGGAGATGGCCCAGGGTGGGAGTAAAAACAGGAGAATTTATTTTTCTGGTATCTGTAATATATATAAACTGGGACAATCTGGATGGGACATTTTCCTTGAAAACAGTATATAGGAATACTCTAGGAGCTCCACTGGGCCAGACCAGACAGGAAGGTTGGGAGCCAAGGGAGCCATGGCTAGAAGAGTCACCACGGAAGATGAAAGGATGGAGGGAATGATGCAGTAAGTGGATGCAAAGTGAAGGCGTGAACACCTTTGAGAGGACAGAGCCAGGAGCGGGGAGGGAGGGCTGATGACCCCAGTTTGCAAAATCATAAATCCCAGGTATGTGCCATGATCCAGGTTATACTTCTAATTTTTTAATGGGAAATACAAAAGAGCATATATAACTTCTGTTTTCAGCTTTGTAAAGAATAAGAAACAGTTTAAGAAACTCAACAGTTTAAGAAATAAAATCCTACTGTGCGACTTCCTGCCTTGCAACCCCTCCCTTCCCCTGCTAGAGGTCGCCTCCGTTTTAAAATTTGCCTAGTCATGCCTTTACTTCTCTGCAGGTTTTTTTTAAACCATTTTACCATAGATGACATATCCCTGTTTAGTTTTGTCTGGTTTTGAATTTTGTAGAAATGAAATTGCATGCCACTGTATCTTGCTTATTTCATGCAGTTTTGTACGTTTAGGATTCCTTCGAGTTGGTGTGTATAGTTGCGGTTCATTCATGCTCACTGCGGCATACCTTTTTGCTGTGTGGCTAGACCACAGTGTGTGTAGTCATTCTCCTACTGGAGAACCTTTGGTTCGTACCCAGGCCTTAGACATACACAAACAGCGCTGCACTTCTCGTTCTTGTGCACGTGTGCAGGAGTTTCTGTAGGGTACACACAGAAGAATGAGCCGGATCTCAGGGTTTGGGCGTACTTATCTTTGCCATGCCAAATAAATCAGTTTTTAAAAACGGTTATAGGAAGTAAACTCTCACCGGCTATAGTGGATCCTTATAGCCTCACAGACCCAACAACACTTTACATTTTCAAACCTTCAACTTTTTGCCAGTGAGCGGGGAGGTAAAATGATATTTTATGAAGCTTAAACATGCTTGAATTTAGAGAATCCATTCAAGAAAGCTGGCTAAAAAAAATAAAAACTTTCATCGCTCTTCAGAGTCAATTACTGATAATACTTTAGCAATTTTTTTTTTCCCATCCAAACTTCAGTTGCTGTGTCTTGCTTGATTTCTCAAATTGAGACATTATTTACTATATTACTCATAGAAAGTAATATATTTCTTTTCCCTCTGACCCTCATTTCATTCATGCATACTTCCCAGCTCCCCATCTTCCCAATACTGTTAGACCATTACATGAGATTTATATTCATATGACTAAAAGCTATTCATGGATATGCAACACATAGCATGAGTCCTTTCACTATACAGTATTTTGTTTTCCCTGAAGAGCAATTATTAGATTCTTTTTCATTTTCTGAGTTTTCTGTGTGGTTGTTGTTTATTGAACCCCTAAAATTTTTGCCAGGTATTAAAATCCTCTCTTTATATATTCTAGCATATTCGATATTAACTGTTCAGTGCATGTTATCATTTTTGAGACAATCTTTCCTCCAGCCTCCTTCTCTGCTTTTATCTGCACCGATCTTTCTCTAGGCTGTGCCGTGTTCTTGTGCTCTGTTACGACACCAACCTGAATGTCTTCTCTGCCTGTTTTAGGATCATCTTGTTGTCTTTGGTGTTCTTTATTTTCACTACAAGTGAAGATTTCTTTTTATGTATCTGCTTGGGATCCATTGAACTTCTTCAGTTCGATGAACTTCTTTAGTCTGAGGAGTGGGATCACTCATTAATCACAGTAAATTTTCAACTATTAGTTTTTCGATGTTACTACTCCAGTATTTTATATATCCGGTTTTAGAACTCAGATTAGAGATATAGTAGAGCAATATTTCCCACACCTTAGACTACCAAAAAAGCTATCTGGAGAGCTTGCTATAGCATAATTTCCTATGCCATGGTAGGTCGACATTATGTCCTGAGATAATGCTGATGCCAATGCTATTAATTTGTAGACCACCACACTGTGTTGACCTTGTCACTCTATGTCCTCAGGCCTCTTAACCACCTGCTCTTGTACACCATCTTTTTTCTCTCTCAGTGCTATTTTACATGTAATTTCTTGATATTTATGTGTGAGTTTATAAACTCTTCAATGTCAAATTGTATATTTTGAGTTGTACTCACTTGAGTTTTAAATCTGAATGCTTTTTGTTTCTATAAGTCCTGTTTCTGTCTTTCCTGGTCAGTTTTAATAGACTAATGTGCTCTTCTTTTATATGTTCTTTTATTTAAATATATCAAAACTATTTTATATTCTGCTATTATAATTTTATATTCTGCTATTATAATTATGATGCTATTATATTAATTATAATAGCATCAATCTTTGCAAATCTGATATTTTGTTTTTTCTGCAAACTCATTCATAGGACTGACTTCCTCATGTGCTTAGTTATATTTTTTATAGAGAGCTCATGTTTGTTGAAATTCATCATTTCTGCTGGGTACTTATGGATGCTACTTATTTGATACCACCTTAAATTTTTCCCTGAGATTTTTCCTATCATATGAATTCTGACCTCACTTTTTGGAAAACAGACAATGGTTGAAGAACTTTTGAGAGACTTTTGGTTTCCCCTGCTGACTTAATGTCAACGCCAAGAAACAGCAAATTTTCTGTAGACTTGTGTTTTTATTCCAGTTCATCCCTCTGTGAGTTATTGCCTTTTAAGGTTAGTACCTGCTTTGTGCAGGGTCTCTGATGTAATCTCCCACTCTACTTGGGTGTCTAGCTTTCTTCATTTTTCTACGTGCATGACTTACTATCCCTGGGTTTGGAAGACATAGCAATGGAAAACACCTGTTCTTAAGCTCACCTACCCAGATCGCTCTTTGAGATGACTGGCACCTAATCGTTTGTCTGTCTTTATCACCATCCTAGCCATGCTATTTTTTTTTTTTTTACATGTTTTATCTAGTATTTTTAGTTACTTTGTACTAGTAAGATTTCTTTGCACAGCTACTCTATTGTATTTGCAAAACTCACATTCTCAGCTTTTTTTTTTATTAGTATTAGCGGAGCTTGTATACCTTTCCATGATGGGAGTGGCTAACTCCAGTTAATATAATGGGCCAGAAATTACAAATCAGTTGTGTGATTTCAGGTGTCTCACATCACTCCTGTGCCCCCAGTTTTCTCAGATCCAAAGCAAGAGAAGTGAGCCAGGTGGGGTCCCCTCCATCTCTGAAGTCTTGTGACTTGAAGATGGTAAAAAGGATGCACAAGACCTGCTCTCCCAGGTGGAAGACAGATTAAACTGGACGTACTAGGACATTCCACAGAAATAAGTGACCTTGTATAGTGCACGTGATCATGAAATCCAACCATTCTGCTTTTCTTTTTTCTATTAAGAAAAATAGCAGCAATATAGGACTTTCTTCCAACCTGCTTTATAGAGAAGATTTTTTTAGGGAGTTTTGGATTATAAATTGTTTCACATGGACCTTAAAACCACTGAAGCTATCATTCTCTCTATAATTAAGTTTTCCTTGGTTTTAGCCAATTATCACGTGGGTATTAATAAGCCAAAAATATTGTCTATTTTTTCTTATTGAGATGAAAGTCTCCCAATTATAACAAGGATTTGTACACATCGTCTTATCAGTTGGTGACATTGGGTGAATGCCCATTGCTTCCGAGTATTTAATTGGTATCTAAGGAGTCAGATATTGAGATAATGGGCTTTGTAACCAGTTCTCTACTGCCTTTGTATTTCTGCTGCTCTGTTAGAATAACATTGATCATTTCTGCATTTATTCATAGGGAAAAACAATTTAGTCATCATTTTAATAAGTATTTTATAATAAACATAGATATCAGATCCCCAAAGATAGATTTCATTCCTTCAACAAATTTGCGATTTAATTGAAGAGACAGAATTTATGAAAAAGTAGTTAATAGATAGTGCTAAGTCCCAGATGTGAGGTATAGACTATAAGTGTTTTAGAAATTTTGAGGAGGAAGGTAAAATAGTCAGAGATAAATAAATCATTATGAGAATGGCAGTCTATCCAGACATTAAGATACAGGCAAGAAAAGGAAAGATGCCAATAGCCTAGTTATCATAACTAGCTATAATACTAGCTACAATGTGTAGGCTTTTGTCTACTGTTGACCAGTTTTGCTAGATGTAACTTTATATTCTAAGTTTGAGGAGTGCAAACCTGGGCCAAACAAATAGTCATATATTTATATAAAAAGTGATCTGAATTTGCACGTAAATAATACTCAGCATGGGTAACTAGTGATATTAAACTATGTTCAGCAGAAAGAACGTGTTAGTTTTCAATTATGCTTGTGTGATCCAAGCTTTAGCCTCTCTCCCTCAAGCATCACCTTTATCTTTATTTGGGAGAGAAAGGACCTGCCTTCCATCCACTCCCGAGTCGTCTGCCTCTCCGCTGACAGGGAGGTGTCCTGGTGTCTCGCCCTTCCCTTCTTCAGCACAGACCCCCGCCTGCTCTGTCCCAGTACAGTGGACTTCAAGGGGTGTGTGTTCAGCAGGACACACTTCATTTCATCGACTCTGCCTTTGTTCCTCCCAGTGTATATGGCATCGGGTTTTTCTGAGAAGTTGTCAGTTAAATGAAAAAAGAATTCTAGCATAGAAAGGAGTAGCTTGAATACTGTGGATTCAGAATGATTTCCCCCATCATTCAGTGGAAAAGCATCAGGAGGTAAACATTTTGCGGGGGCTCCACTCTTGAACACACCCCACTTGTTATTTTCCTTGTTCTCCTTCTTCTCTATCCTCAGTTCAGATCTTGGAGTCCCATCCTTGAACCTCCATGGTGCAAACCTTATTAACCCTCTCAGGGGAGCTGCACCTCTCACCAAAGGGTTTGGTCCTAATCCAGAATCTACCTCCCTCCCCTCACTTGCACAATCCCAGGAAGATAAACACCAACAGCAAGGCATTTGCTAAAGGCTGAAGTATTCACTCCAGACCACACACAGGGAACCTTAGTAGCACTGTTCAGAGTGGAACAGGGTGCCATAGTTTGCCAATCTTTATAAAAGTGTAAAGCGCATCCATGCTTTCTCAATCTTCCCATCTTCCACGAGGTTTTTAATAATGTACTCATGTACATTATTATAAAAACAAGTATTAATTCTCAGATACAGTAGACTAGAACCATAGTCAGCACTTTACCATGATAATGTATGTGTGTGTATTTAAATTTTGATGACCACTCTCTGTCTACACAAAGCCCTGGCTGAAAGTTTGAAATTGCTGGAAATTTTGTTACTGTTGATATTTATTTATTTAGCACCTTGAGCCAGATCAGATTCTTGGATACAGGGTGTATTTACACTAAGTTCCATTTGCAAAGGGGGGCAGTATGAAGCTTTATGGGCCTCAGAGCCAAGCAATCTGAAGGGCTACATTCCAGTTATAAATTATAATTCTAGAGCATTGCAAGTATTTTGCCTGATAGTTCATTGTGATCGTTTTTGTAGTAATTTAATATTAGCAGATCACATACAAATTTGAAATCTAGAGAGGGGAGTTTTTAATCTTTCGAGGATTATTGGACTAACCGGGTGCACTATTATATCTTCCTAAGTAAAATGAAATTTTAAATGAAGCTTGGAAAGGTCGGGCAGCAAGAAGAGAAAGGTTTTAAAGAATATTCTTTACAGACATAATGACTATATAGGTGTTACATAAGAAGGCATCATAATATTATATGTGAGCTAACAAATGTATTTTTTAATATCTTTCTAATCCTTAATAGAATTCATATTTTCTTAGGTTGATTTTGTTCTTTTCCAGAATTGAAACATTTATTGTATGGCCTCAATAGACTAATGATCCTTTAAGGATCGAAATGTTACAAAACAAAGATGTTTCTTTTGTCTGTGTAAGAAATTTTTAGTTTTCATACTTTAAAAAAAAATAAGTAGAAGTATATTGTGTCAGCAAATAGGTATTTATGAGTGGTATGTATTCATTATAGGTATGTCAGCATGTACATACAATGTTTAGAAAAATCGCTTTAGTTGGGATTAAAATTATGGTCTTTGTTCCCCAAATGCATTGCACTATTTTGGAAGCCAGGGAATACATCCACTACTCTTTTCCATCTCATTTAATACTGGACAAAGTACAGGACATGTTGTAGGTGCTCTATAAACAGAGATGTTAGTGGTCCCTAAGTACTCAGATGCTGCGTGATGATAAATGGTGAGTGTTGCATGATGATTTGAAAAAAATAGCTGATGTGATTAGATGGGGAAAGTTTGGAAGTGACCTTTTGGAACAATGCCCTTCCATATATTTCCAAATATTTTGAAAATGTCTGACTGCATAGAAAACTCAGCAGGATAGACCCTGTGGCAGAGGTACTAGGGTCAATCATCAATGAGAATAAGAAGTAGAGTGGCAAGGTGGCTTTTCTGCATGGCTGAAATAATGTTATACCATGCATTTTTGTCACACTTTGTTGCTATTTTTTTTTTCCTTCTTGGGCCATAGGAATAGAAGTAGAAGCTGATTTATGAGCAGAGAGTCAGTGCAGAGTGCCGGATTTCTATAATGAGATTATATATTAAATCTAATGAAAGGAAAATATGCTTACCCAAACCAAATGACAGCGCCGTGATTAAACGACTCAAGATCCCTCTGTGGGTTTGTTTAGACAATGGAGCAGGTGAAGTGACCTCCTCTTCTCTTAGGTTTGTGATCAATTTCGTGAAATGAAGATTTATGTCTTTTATTATTCCGATGACATAACAATATGATCACAGAAGCAAACACGAGCAAGACGGAACTAGTAAACCCAGTGATGTGCTGTGGGTATTGTGCAGGTCTGTTTAGATTAATCACCTGTGTTACATTTTATACTGACTGCTGACTTCCTTGCGGCAATTCAGTTACACGCCTCAATTTATTCGTAAATTTGAATCTTCAGGGTCCCTTTGTGCAAGCGTGGGCTGCATGTGTGTGCGCGTGCATACCCACATACATACATATATGTGGAGGTATGAGCCCATGCTCCATCTTGAAGGTGACAGCGATTTAAATGGGTCTTGTCCCCACAGCACGTGCATGGCGTCTAAGTGGCACCTCCACGATGCTGATGTCATTACTGGACCAGTGGAGAGAGTATTATGAAGGACGTTTGTAGAAACTGGACTTTTGCAGGGTCAGCATTTGAAAAGCTTGATGTACCCAAGCTATCAGCAACCCCTCTTTCTCCAACCACCACCACCCATTCTCAGAAAGGACAAGAAGAATTAGAGTTAGAGCAGCTGTCAGCCCCAAGGAAAAGAACTGGCATGAATGAAGGAAACCATTTAAGGGGTATGATTTATAGACGATTTCATTTTCCAAAACTTCCATCCATTTCTACCTGGTGTTCATTTTCCCATTTTTGCCTGAAGTCCTGCTACTGGAGTGTCATTCCTTAGAGTAAAGCTTTCGTCCCAATTAAAATGTAAATACCCCAGGGGCTATGTCATTGATGTACTCTCCAAATAATTATTTTCAGGTTCTACCTCTCTTGGCAGAACATGATAGAATGGAACGATTAGGGAGCACGGGGCGCAGGGAGAAAGGGTGAAACATGAATCTAAAAAGGTTTTATCTATTACGGTTTTGCCTAGAGCTGGCCGTATACAAGGAAGTAAACTGGATGAATGTGGTTTTCTCTCAGTAGCTTCTTCCACTCACTCTTAGTTGCTCCACTGCTGTTTTCTTTTTTAATATTCATGCATTTGGGGTCTGTGATCTGTAACCGAGATTTCGTGGGTATTTAGTGTTGCCACATGCAGATATTTTTAAGAACAACTCCATTAAAGATCATTTTCTCCGGGAGCATTCGGTGCTCGCTGGCCGTGTTTATCACCGGGCATTTAGTTTTGATCCCCGTAATGTATGCAGAACCAAAGACACCCCTTCATCACTCTGATTCTGCTGGGAGTTAGCTTAGTTGTAAAATGGGGGAGACAGGAAAGGAAGGAGCTGGCGGGGAGCAGAGTTGCATGTATGTGGTAATCCATCCAGATGAAATAACACCGTGGGACCAGCCGCCCAGGGAGGAGGTGAGGGAATAAATGGGTCCCTCCCTTCGGGGCTGTCTATTTACAGCGGACTCCGGCTGACAACCACCACCTGCCTAATGCCCAACTCTGCTGGGCTCTAATTGCTCTGACTCCATGAAATGAGCTTAGAGCAACCCACCATGCTCCCTCTCCCCACAGGGCTCCAGGCCTAAGATGCACATTTAGGAGTTCTCATCACCAGGTGAGGGTCCTAGGTAAACAGGGACCATTTATAAATGGCATGTACAGTTCTATGGCGCTTTCAGGTTAAATACTGCAAGGCACAGTGCTATTCGCATGGAGTTGCCTCAAGCAAGAAACGCTATGAGATTCGTGCGTAGAGAAGTGTTTAATTGAGAGATACTGGCGTATTGGATGCGGTGCTCACCTCCAGTGGTTGAAACAACGAGAACTGCTTTGCTGAGAAGAGAGAAAACTCAGGATGGTCTTGAATCCACAGTTTGGATGAAGCAAGTCGGTAATGTCTGCCTTGTTTCTGGTTTCATTCCCAGTCGGTGTTCTTGAGAGGGATTTTGTGGAGAATAGGCGGGCCCTCTCTTAGGATTTGATGGGAAGAAACCATACAAAAAGAGAAAGCTACTTTAACGTTTCCATCTGCAATGTTTAGCCTTCCTTCTTGCCCTGTCCTGCTTTAGTCTCTCTCTCTCCTTTTTTTTTTTTTTTTCCTTTTTTTGGTGATGGTGGTTGGTTGTTTTGTTTTAGAGGCAGAATGTCACTCTGTTACCCTGGCTGGAGTGCAGTGGAGTGATCATAGCTCACCGTAACCTTGAACTCCTGGGCTTAAGCGATCCTCCTGCTTCAGCCTCCTACGTAGCTGGGACTGCAGGTGCACACCACCACACCTGGCTAATTTTTTATTTATTTTTTTTATTTTTAGTAGATCCGGGGTCTCACTGTGTTGCCCAGGCTGGTCTCAGCCTCCCAAAGTGCTGGAGTTACAGGCGTGAGCCCCCACACCTGGCCACCTGCTTCAGATGTAATGCTAATTTCCTTAGCCCCCTCTCCTAGGTTGATCCTTCTGTTGGATTCTAGAACCAGCCTCCACGCAGGACTAGGGAGATGAAGAGCCCTGGACTGGTCTGTGTCACGCACGGCGGCTCGGCCTCCGACAGCCCAGAGTAAAGCTGCTATCTGGGTATTTGTCCTTGCAACTTTTTACCATTTTCCCATAAGCGCCTTCGGTCGCAGGTGAAGTACTAATATTTATTGGTTTGATTATTTATTAGATGATACCTGTTTAGTTAGTGTATGATTTTTCTCCCTCGACAAGCTTCTTCTCTAGGAATCTGATAGATTCCATCAGTGAAACCCAAGGTGGGGGGGCATCACCTTACCCCGTTTCCTGGGGCTTTCTTCTCGCCACTGCAGAGGCTGGCTGAGGACCTAGCATCCTTTTGCCTTATTTTCTCATAGGAAAAAGGACAATGGGTTGTAAAAGACATCTTCTGATCCCGGGATTGATCACTCTCATAAACATGTATCACTCTCAGCGCCTTCTCTATGAGATTCATAGGAAATATGCCGCTTTGTATCTCTTGTGTTGAGTAGAGTCGAAAGGGAACTAAACAAAAGCTTTGAGTAAAGAACTGTGCGCAGTCTTTTAGACTGATTTAAGTGAAATCTGGTTCTACGATAAGATGTGGTCTGGCAGCCCCTCTGCAGTTAGACTTACAGGCTAGATTGGAACAGTCAAGCCGGGCCCGTGCTTATTGAAGTTGCAATAGTTCATAAAGCGGTTGATGCTCTCTGGTGATACCACATTACTGCCAAGGCCGCTAGAGATCGTGGGTGTGTGGATGAGAAGGTGACCAATTGCACTCAGTCTGTGATTTTTGTAAAAAATACGAGCTTTCAGAGATGAGTCTTGGCTTACAGCGAAATAAACACTTGCAGGGAAGGGAAAGGATCGTTTAGCGCCAGGGTCACGGCTGGGAGGGAAAGATGCAGAACCCAGAGCAGGTAACACCCAGCCTTCCCTAAATCAATCTGTCACACCCCGTTAGCATTTTTACACAAGCAAATCCGGGCTAACTATGAACAGCTCACAGCTCTAAAATGGAAAAGGCGTCATAAATGGTCAATCTGCAGTCACAGGATTGCTGGAGAGATGCGGCTTTGCCATGCATTTCCGTTAGGGCGTGGTGAAGGGGTTTACTTGTTACCAATCAATGAGTACAAATACTCCAGTGAATGGATGGGCGCAGGGAGCCTCCTATGAGTGCCAAAGGCATCGCTCAGAGCTGGGGGACAACCGCTGAGGCATTCCTAGTCTTTAGGTGGCCTAGCGCCTGGGGGAAAATGGTTATCTGATCTTTTTAGCACTTCCTAGCCAAGCATCCTTGCTGTCCTTATTGTACTCTAAAAACAGATCCATTCAGCTCACATTTCTGCTGCTCTTAATCTCTGGACAGAGTGACTCCATTGATTGCAGGGCTGTGGCATTTGATGGTTTGCACCTTTCGGCTTAAAGGTAACATGAATGTTCATGTTGAGCTAAAAATCTGCAGGAAAATAAGGAAAGTAGGGGTTTTTTTGTTTTTTTTTCCCTGTTAAATCTTGTCTGTAAGTCTGTCTGGCACACTCCGGTGGTGGCGGTGGTGTATAGTGGTTAGGGTGAGCGTGTGTAAATTGTGTGAGAGAGAGAGAGAAAGAAGGAGAGAAAATGTTTTGAAAAATGGGGGAAAGATTTTGATCATAATTATTCCCAAATACAATGCCCTCATTTCTGTCCCGGGTCCTGTGCTCTTTATAAAATGATTCAAAGAAGTACTGAATGGTTGTTTATGTTGCTGTGCCCTACTTACAGCAAAAAATGTAGATGAGAGGTGGTTGGTTTGAAAATACAGGGTAAAGAGCCTCCTCCTAACTTTTATTTTTTAGCAAGATCATGGTTTATAAACTGAAAAGAACGGGTTATAAGGAAATAAGTTGTGACCACCAGCCAGATGTTGACCCATTTAATATTAAACTGGCTACAGTTTTTCTTGGATCTGGAGGACCACTGATGGCTCTCTTGAAGGAGTGCTCACATTCTAGATGTGGTATGTCTAATACTTGGGCATTCCACTTACCACCGTTGAAAGCCAGATATATTTGAAGGGCAGAATAGTATCATTTTAACTCAAGAGCTACTAAGGTATTTTGTAGTTCGACCTACAAAATCATCACTGCCAACCGTAGGCCCACAAACAAGCACTGTTTTTGGTGATGACTCTACACATCCCGGTGTGAAATACGCTTTATTCTCAAACCAGAAATGCTGTTTGCAGCATGTCGCTTGGATGTCTGTTTTAGTTGGGTTGAGTCCAGTTGCCTAAGTCAACGATCAGTTCCTGAAGTGTCCATAGTATCTCAGTGATGACATGTACAAAAAAGGCATTTGACCTAGAAAGTCTGGACCCCCTTACCTTAAATTGTAAGGCTGGGGACTTTTGAGTCATGCGTGTTTCTTGGGGTTCTTTCACTCATCCATTCTCTCATTTTTAATTATTGCTACTTATCAATTCACCTATTATGCACATGTCTGCTCCATCCTAACCACACTGCACGACGCAGGCCCTCATCATTTCTCTCCCTTGCTGGAGTAATGGCTTTCTGTCTGGCTTCTCTAATCCCCGGTGTCACCTGGCACAGTCTGCATTGCTGCCAGAATGATTTTCCTCAAGCAGAGCCCCTGGGGTTACCCCTCTGGTTAGCATCCTTCTATGGCTCCTCCATGCCTTCAGGGTTGAGTTTCAACTCCTCGAGTGGCAGGCAGGGCCCGTTACAAATTGCTACTGTTGCGGCCTCATCTCTCCGAACTATTGATGTTGCACCCAGAGGGAAGCCACATGAGACCATGGGTTCCTGGAATCTGCTACCACATTACATTAATTTATTGCTTTACATTTTTACAAAAAGCCTTTCATCCAGTTTCATTTTCAGCCTCCCAAGAGCCCCATGAGTTCAGGGAGAGAAGGTGCTATTTTTCTCATTTCACAGAGGGAAGAACAGGGAGGTGACTCCACGCTGACTCAATAGGCAAGTGCTATAGAGAATCAACTCTCAGGACTCTTATGTAAATTACAGAATTTGTGGATTATCTGTGGGGAATGTACAATGTATACCTTTATGCTCTAGGTACTATTGGTTTTTTTGGTACCCCATATTCCACTGATTAGTTACAAACTGTGTGTCCATTTAATATATGCATATGTGCATCTATTTTTCCCAGAATAATCAAATATTTAATTCCAAAGTTGATTATACTTTTCTTTTTTGACAATTTTGATCATGGTTTTCCTTCATGGAATGCTTTTAGGGATTGACTCCCCAAATGCCCTGAGATAAATCTCTAACCCACCCCCTCTTCTAAATGACAGTTCATGGTGGAGTGAGGGTCACATGGGAATTTTATTTATTTATTTTGTAAATATATGAAATAAGTAAAATAAAAAGGTAGACTTTTTTAAGGCAAAATAAACTGCTAAATATTTTTTATATATATGCATAGGCCACTGTAAAGTCAAATAACAGTGAAGGATAAAAGTGGGGAGAATTGTAGACTCATCTGTACATTGCATCAGAAACAAGTAACTCCCTGAGTGATATTAATGGAATATTGTAAACTCATTTTAGTACCAAAATTTAAATTAAAAAGGAAGGGAGGGGGATGTGGAGTGGAGCCCTGTTGAAAAAAATCTCATTTTCAGTGAGCTTAAAAAAAAAAAGTCACGAAGGCAATTTAGTTTATTTTTTAAACATTCCCCATAGTGCTGTGAAGCCCAAACCATAGCTCTGAGCTAGTTCATAAAATCGGAATACAAAGAGGAGGAGGATACGCTGGGTAGAAACATACAGGAAACTACCCAGTGTAATTGACCAGGCTGATTAAAATGAGAAAGGTAAACACCCTCCCCAAGTGAGAAAATGTTGGATCTGCAAAGTCGCTGCTTCTTAGATTCCTCTTGGAATGTTTGTAACCCATGAAACTACCTGTGTTATTTAAATAAAAAAAAAACAGCAATGAAAATGTCAATTTTGTTAGTGAAGTTGCGTGATCAGCTGAAGCGTGCGTGACATATAAAAGCAATGTGATTTCATCTAAATTTCCCTCCGTGGATATAGAGCCGAGAGTTTGGGCACAATGGCTCTTTATCCATTACACAGTCTGCACTGTGTAAGATCATGCAGAAACCAAGAAGTTGTCTGAAAGGACCTGGTAAGGGTAGCCGTGAGGATAAAATGCAACGTGGGTACTCACTTAGCCCAGGGCCGTCTAGAAATGGATTGTTTTCTAGTTAATGTATTAGTTTACGGAACCAAAGAGTGTGCAATTTAAGAGAATTTGTTTACTTCTTAGAGACCAGGAGCATTAGAAATTTTGTTTTTGAACTTGGGAATATAAATTTGTTTGTTTAATGAAAATAGCTTTTTTCCCCTGCTTATAAACATAATATAGATTGTAGAAAATAGGATAGGCGAGATTTTGATAAAGTAACAACCTAGAAACCTCAGTGGCTTAAAACAGCAAAGATTTATTTACCTCTTATGCTATGTAGCCATCACATGTCAGCTGGGTGCTGTGTTTCATGACACACTTACTATAGCTCCAAGGCTGATGGACTAGCCATCCTCCGAAAAATTGTGAGCTAGTTGTTGCGGCAGAGGGGGAATGAGAGAAATCTGGAAAATCTCAACACAAGAAATTAAACGCTTTGTCCCGGAACTAACAAGTTGCTTCTCCTGCCAAGTCATTGGCCAGAACCAGTCGTAGGACTGGTTACCAAGCTATTATACTAAGAGGCCAGGAAGTGCAATCATACCTGTAAAGCAGAGAGCTAGAAATATTTGGTGAATAGAAAATTACAGCAATCTAGAAACCTATAAGAAGAAAATTTTGATCGACAAAAATTCCAGACATTTGGTGAACTGCCTTCCAGATACTAATGAGTATGTTTGAATGTAAACATAATAAAAATATAGTTTTATGATCTGCTTTTTCTACTTGGTAATATCTCATAGAGATTTTTCCCATTCTGTTAAAATAGAAACACATCATTCTTTTTGATGGCTGCGTAGTATTTCATTGAGTAAATGTGCCATAATTGATTTAAGCCGTTATCAAACATTTAGGTTGTTTCTAATTTCTTCATTAGTATAAACAAACTTATGATTGACATCTTAGCAAATATCTCTGGATTTTGTGCTAAGGCTTATTCTAGTGTAATTTTACTTTGAGTTACATAAACACTTTCAGTTCTGATAAAAATTGCAAAATTTTTCTGCATAAAGGATGTACTAATTTAGACTCTTACCGAAAGTGAATGAAAACTTCTATTTCTTGATGCCTTTTCCATCCTTAAATAGATTCAGTATTTGCTGCAGTAATAGGCTAACAGTAATATCTCATTTTCATATTCATTATTGGTGAAGTTGAATGACTTTTCTTAGGTTAGTTCTCTATTGGTATTTTTCTCCCTTAAATAATTTGTTCAAGTACTTAGGTCATTTTTTTTTTTTCTTTAGAGACAGGGTCTTGCTTTGTTGCCCAGGAGTATATTTGTGTAGTCATAGCTAACTGCAGCCTCAAACTCCTGGGCTCAAACAGTCCTCCCATCTCAGCCTCGTGAGTAGCTACAACTACCAGCACATGCCATCATGCCCAGCTCTTAGGTCATTTTTCTGTTGGAACTTTTATTTTTCTATTGATTTTGGGTACTCTTTATATATTAGGGACCAAACAGATATTCAATCAGTACATACTGTTACAACATACTGATGAGTATCTGTTTTTATTGAATGCAAAATATATTTAATATCTTCCTTTATTTGGGTATAACAGCACTTTGTCATGTTGCAAACATTTTTGAAACACTTTTTCATATTTATCCTTGTTTATGGCATCGTTTTGCTACATAAAACTTCTAAATTTTAACAATCAATCTTTATGGCTTTTGGCTTTCATACCATGCAAAAATCCTTTCTCATTCTAATATTATAAAATTTTTCACCCATGCTTTCTTACGATATTTTTGTGGTTTCATTTTATATTTTAATACTTTATATGCCTGGGGTTCATTTTGCTGTTACGACTAGGATAAAGATGCCACTTTATTTTTCAAGAGGCCAGATGACTCTGGGGAAGTTTTAATAAATAATGAGGAAAGGTAGCAGAGGGGGAAAGTATAGTTTATTTTTATTATTCACATTACAAATGTGTCCATCAATGGATGAATGGATAAAGAAAATGTAGTATATGTACACAATGGGATACTATTAGCCATGAAAAAGAATGAAGTAATCTCATTTACAGCAACGCGGATGAAATTAGAGATCATTACTTAAGTGAAATAAACCAGGGACAAAAAGACAAATATCACATGTTCTCACTTATATAAGTGGGATCTAAAAAAATTTGAAGACAGGGAGGTAGAGAATGGAAAAAATAGATAACAGAGACTGGGAGGGGTGTGAGTGGGGGGTGGGGGAGGCGAGGAGAAGTGGGTTAAAGGGCACGAACACACAGTAAGATGGAAGGAATAAATTCAGTGCTTGATTGCAAAGTGGGATGAGTGTACGTAACAGAAAGGTCTTACACTTGAGTGATGGACACCCCTGAATACCCCGACCTGATCACCACGCATTATATACGTATAACAAAATTTCTCAGATACCCCATAAATCTGTACAAATAAAACAACAGCAAAGACAAGAGTGGAATCCTTTAAACTGATTTTAGTTAGCATACTGTAGAAGGAGTTTCATGTTGAAATGGAGCCTGAGACTTTACCTGTACTCACATTTTACTTTAGTGGTGATTTTCAGTACTTAGCATGTTTTTTTTTTCTTGGTTTCCATATACATGCATTTCTGACTTATTATTACTTTATGATCAGCAACATATTTCTGCATCTTCCTTTTTCTGTTTCCTGATCTTAAAAACGTTGCTTTTCTCAGAGTTGTGTCCTAACCCCTTTTTTCCCCTATCTCACACTTTTTGCATAATTTCATATATGCCTACAGCTTTGTATACCATTTATGCTGAAGACCTTGAGTAAACATGTTCAAGAAGTAGTTGACTATTTAGATCTGGAACTCATGAGATATCATTGTTTAAGATATTTATTTCGATGCCTTGTGCACATTTTAAACTTAGCTGTATGCATCAGTGAATTAATTATCGATGTACTTAGCCCATTTCTCTGTCACCACATTTAGTTCGTTCTTTGGCTCTTTCTCTCTTTCCCTCACATTCTTTATTTCATTCTGTTGATTTCAGGGTGCTCTTTGTATATGAGGGACCAAGCTGATAATCAGCCAGTACCTACTGGTACAGCATGCACAGATGACCTTTTCACCTTATGTTGTTTGTATCACTTCTCTAAGTTAGAAATAGGGGTGCTAAATTTTTATTCCCTTCTCCTTAAATGCTATATGAAATCATTCACAAATTTCTGTTCCATTCTATCTTACACCCTAACTCCTTGTCAAGGTTCTTTACTGTATACATACACATCATAAACCTTCTTGTTCAGGCCACCGTAATTTGTCCCTTGGAATATTGTTACGGTGTCTAAATGATCTCTTTGCTGCCAGCTTTGCCTGCCCTTCCCCATCCCATATGATTTAGCTTTTTTGTTTGTGTTTTCTTTGTTTATGTTTTTGTTTTTTTGAGACAGAGTCTTGCTCTGTCACCAGGGGTAGAGTACAGGGGTGTCATGGTAGCTCACAGCAACCTCAGACTCCTGGGCTCAAGTCATGCTTCTGCCTCAGCCTCCTGAATAGCTGGGACTACAGGCATGTGTCACCATGTCCAGCTAATTTTTCTACTTTTAATAGAGACAGGTCTCACTCTTGCTCAGGTTGGTGTCAAACTCCTGAGCTCAAGCCATCCTCCCACCTCTGCCTCCCAGAGTGCTAGGATTACAGGCGTGAGCCACCCCGCCTGGACTGTTGAGTTATTTTTTAGACTATAAAAACAGGGTTATCAATGCCCACCTCACCGAGAGGTTCAAGATGAGAAAGAACCTAGCCTGTTATCTGATGCATCGCTGACCACCAGTGTAAGTAAAACGTTAGTCTCCTTTCTGTCCCTTTCCCCTCTCCCCTTTTCCCTGCCAACCTCCACTGACTCCACCATCCCTTGTAATGGTAAACCCTTTGTATTTAGTTACAATAGAAGCACATTTTTGTCTTATTCATCTGTGATCTCATGAGGATCTCCCTTATATTGCTTCCTTCATTGCCAGGCATATTGTAACATAAATGTATAATCTTAGCTCATTAAATGGAATTACATTTTCAAATCTACAGTTTGGAGATGGAAATCTGTTTGACTCTAGTCTGTGCTTTCCAGGTTAGCAATGGTTAACAGGGCAACATGTTCCATTTATAATGGGAAGGCAAAATGAAAACAAACAATATGAACAGTAATGACTCTACTTTTGCAAAAACAGCACTGTATTTCTGCACAGAGAACTTTTGTTCGGAGCAGGTAATGACAGGCTTAGTCACAGTTTTATTCCTAATCAATATTTGGGAGAGAACACAAGAGGCGATGTGAATTCCTGTCTAAAATTTAAAAGCACTATCTGAACCACTGATCTAGATAAATTATCCATACAAGACTTGAGAGTTCGAATTTGGTTGTTTTGTTATTAAGCATGATTACAGCGTATGTGTTTTTCTTTTTTCATGGTGGCTTTGTGTCTGTCAGCTGAAAGGAAACCTGCACGGAGTGTGCAGTAATCAAAGAGATGGAAGATGAATAAGTGTAGAGCCTTTTTTTTTTTTTTTATAAGCACCATTAACTCAATGGCATCTACCTGGAATGTAGATGCACTTTGCTGATTTCGTTTTGATAATGCTGTAAGCCGGTCTCTGATAATTGCCTTCTGTAATTGGAACAAATTTATAATTATGCTAATTCATTCTTCGCTACCCAGTATATGGAGTCTGAGCTAATCTGTATCTGTCCCTGCCTTTCCTTTGCAGATCATTACATGGCTAGCCTTTTACTGTGGCTGATGGAAACATTTTTTGTTCTTAGTACATTTGATTTCTCAAATGGTGTGTGTATGTGTAAGTGATACGTGTTTGTGTATCGTTACCTAATCGTATGTAACTTGGATATCAGCTTTTAAAACCAGTTTATGTAAGAACATTTAGAATTAGGATCTCCAGTACTTTAATTTTGAGTAAGATGGCTCTATTCTAAGCACTCGAGTGTGTATCGCATGGTAACAAGGAACAGAAGAAGGGAACTGTTAATTAATATCGCCCCACCAACAGTTTACCTTGTTTAAATACTTAGATTATGCCAGGGACATGTGAATCCAAAAAAAAAAAAAACAGTTTTGAGTCTCTGGGAAAGCCAACTCTTCGTAATCTTGTTAAGAGGGATCTCCCCACCCTAAAATAACTTTTTAAGATGAAACAGCACATCACACTATGTTTTAGAGCACTTAGGTGTTTCTTCATCAGAGATTCAAAAGCAGATTTTTTTTTTTCCTCTTGCAGATGCGAATGAGCAAAGGCATAATTAGCAAAGAGCGAGATCTGTTAACACTGTCAGAAACACAGCTAGAAAGCAAATGGCAGCCTGTACCCTCCCTTACAAATCATCTTTTGATGGCGGAGCTCGCCCCATTCTTATATTTCATTAGTTTAATGTTCTCTTTTCCTCTGATCATCCTTCTTGTAAACTCTTTACATTAAACATGTTGCATTCTTCACTCCTGACAATGTTACAGTTTCAGTAACCAATGAATGAGGTTGTTTACTTTCCCAGAGACCATTTACCTGTCAAAATGAATTAAAAAAAAAAAATCGCATGCGGCTGCACCTAACTTTCATAACTGAAACCAGGAAGTTAAAGGACAACACTGTCTGGCAAGAAGCACACGATGTCAGAACATGAAGTTCCATAATCGGAATTCAGGCTTCTACAGAGGTACTCGTACGAGTACCTCTCATTTCAGAGACACGAGAAGTACCTTGTGTCTATCATTTCATTCAGCATCCGTGAGTGCGATTCAGCCTGTCATTAAGTTTCTGTCATTCGCCTGGTTTTCCTGTGGTGGCTTCACAATTAAGCTGAATTTCTGCTTCCTTTTGTGATGCACAATCAGATAAGTGGAGCTAGACCGAAGAAACTGCAGTGTAGGTGACTTTACAATCAATCTATATAGTCTAGAAAGAAAAGCAAGGCAAAAGGGGAAACACGATATTGCTGTTATAAATAACTCGAAAGAAATATTATCAAGGAGAGAGGAGAGGACAGGCGACATCTAATCTGAAAGTGGCAAAACATGTAATAGCCCAAATAACATCAGGAGGTAAAGTGCTCCGTTGTGAGCAGAGGAATGTCACTCTGCACCAGGGTTAAGTCCCAGTTAAGACTTACTCGACGATGCCAGGGCAAATTAGGGAAAATGCTAAGGAGCAACACTTCCCGTGGTGAGTGAAAGGCCTAAGAAAATGGCCAACGCCTTGCGGCAGAAAAATTATTTGAAGACGACGAATTCTAGTTTTACCATTTCCCATGTATGGAGCCTTAGCCAAATCATGTCATCTAAAAGGAGAATTAGATTTTATTTGCCTACCTTAGAGTTGTTGTGAGGATCAAATAAGATAATGTATGAGATAGCAATATGTTCACATGCAAGTGTAAAAGCAATGGCCAATATCTCTATGGTTTCCTTTGCCTTTGCCTCATGGTCACAAAATGGCTGCCATATCTTCAGGATCACACTCATGTCCAACACAGGCAAAAGAACAGAAATACCAAGATGCTAGGCTGTATCACCTCAGCAGGATTTCATGGACCACTTGTTCCATTCATTTCAACCCATTGCCAAGAAGCAAAATAAAACTCCAGATAATTTTGAGAGGTCTAACATAACTTGTCATGATCTATACGTGGACAGATTCTAAGTTTGAGTCATTTTTTGATGCCAAAATAATTCAGCACACATTCTGAATATCCCAATGTATTAGTATAGTCTAACCAGAATATGTGCATTTAATTGAGAGCTGTCCTTTAAACCTGCAGTCCCCAACCCCCAGTTGGGGTAGTGGTAGTGATTTGAAGCTTGTTAGGGACCAGGCCACAGAGCCACCCATCCGCCCTCCCAGGCCGTGGAATGATTGTCCTCCATGAAAGTTGGGGGGGGGTACACAGCAGGAGGTGAGCGGGGAGTGAAGCTGCTTCTGTATTTACAGCCGCCCCCCCATTGCTTGCATCACCACCTGAGCTCCCCCCCATCAATCCCCCGCCTATGGAAAAATCATCTTCTGTGAAACCGGTCCCTGGTGCCAAAAAGCGTGGGGACCGCTGCTTTAAATCATACCCCTGGGAGACAGTACACTTATTCTAACAGTGCTGCCATTGCCAAAAAAATTTTTTTCAATTCTTCCTTTGGAATGATCATAAAGGCCCAAAGTATGGTTTTAAAGTTATCTTTAATAATGACAAACCCCTGTATTTCAGTGTAATTTTGCAAAGAGCCTGTGATCAGTCCACCCAAATCTGGCCAACAATGGGATTAACTGAGCCTAGTGGTTAAAAGTGAGACTTAAACTTGGACTCAATTTCTGGCCCCACCATTACCTCTCTCTTTGTGGTTTGGGGCCAGGTACTTAACGTCTGTTTTTTTTGTCTGTAAAACGGAAGTGATAAAAATGGTGTCTACTCTATAGAAATGACTTAAGGATTAAATTAAATAACACATGTGTAGTGCTTAAAAGAGTGTTTGGCACATAGTCAGTGCTCAAGAAATGCTAGATATCATTGTTATTAGGCTAGGAAAGAATCAATTGGATCAAAACTCACAAGGGGACTTAAAGTGAACGAGAAATGTTAGTGTCGTAGGATGTGGAAGTCTAGAGGCTTCCTCGTGGTTCTTATGGAATCTCATCTTCACGTCCGTCTGAACCCACCCCTATATCCTTTGCCATCTCAATTTAGTTACCCACCAACTGGAATGCAGACCTCTTCCTTCTCTCTGTTTTCCCACAGAAATCCAATCAGTCTTGTTTTTTGTAAGATGGTAAAGTACAAAAGGTTATGTAGGGAGTGATCTCACTGTGACCTGCATGGCCTTCCGGTATTTCCCTTGCTCTACTCTCACACACCTAGCGTAGTCCTGTCTCTCTCCCCTGTCCCACTGGGCAAGGTTGCCTTCCCAAGAAACTTCCAATCGATGGGTGAAAAAACCATTTTTGACTCTTCTATAACTCACATACTTTGAGCGATTCCATGAAATTCAACATGAAACCACATGTAGCCATTATGAAATACCAGTGGCTCCCAGAATACATTTAAGAACAATGAGGCCAGCATTGTTGCTCTTTTAGATCATATCTGTGTTCAATTCTGGGCACTAAAGCAAAGAAAAATGCCCCCTCCTTGGCCCTAAAATGCAGTTTGAAGTTTTATCGTATGTATGTGTATCACACCAGTCTCTAAATCTGCATGGACACCAATCTGGGCTAGGACATTTATTCAGGAGGTGGCATTAAACATCCTTAGACATGAGATATATTTTAAAATATTGTTCAAGTTCTTAAGGAGTTTGCCAACAAGTAGTTCAGAAAGAAAATGATCACAGGCAATGAGCAGATGAATTAAGAAGCTTCAAAAGTCATAAGGCTGGGATTGCATCTATAATATACAATATATATGCACAACTCCATTTGATAGTCTAGCAAATCCCAAGAGACAGGACTGGGATTGAGGTGTAGGAACACATGGTAGATGATATCAATGAAGGGTCTTCATTCGCACTTTCTATGGGATATGAAGGAGGATTTCCAGGTTGATATTGTCTAGAATTCAAAGTTCAAGGATCACACATGGACTATTAAAATGGCTTTCCCCTTTTGCTAGACTAGTTTTTTTTTTTTAATTTCTAAAAGGTTTATAATACCACTTGCCTTCTCCTTCTCTTATGGAACATTAAGAACAAGAACAGGGCCGGGCGCGGTGGCTCACGCCTGTAATCCTAGCTCTCTGGGAGGCCAAGGCAGGCGGATTGTTTGAGCTCAGGAGTTCGAAACCAGCCTGAGCAAGAGCGAGACCCCGTCTCTACTAAAATTAGAAAGAAATTAATTGGACAACTAAAAATATATAGAAAAAATTAGCTGGGCATGGTGGCACATGCCTGTAGTCCCAGCTACTCGGGAGACTGAGGCAGAAGGATCACTTGAGCCCAGGAGTTTGAGGTTGCTGTGAGCTAGGCTGACGCTACGGCACTCTAGCCCGGGCAACACAGTGAGACTCTGTCTCAAAAAAACAAACAAAAAAAGAACAAGAACAAGACCATGAGGATTCTCACATACTGTCTGATGGAAATAAACATTTAGGTGTAAGGTTTGGGTATCTACATACATAGATGTCTTTGAGGAAAGGTCAGAGTAGGTGATATATTATGACTCATGCAAACATATTCATATGTAACCCAGGTCTCAGATAAAACAATCTCCCACAAAGCATCAATCCAATCCCCTTCCAAAGGAGACTGCCTCTCATCCAAGTACATTATGTACCTGTTGGTGAGAGAAATCTATAGGCTCATCAGTTGCCTGCCTTCTGTCCCCAGCTAACCAGAACGACTGCTCAGGAACCTGCTGTTTGGCTTGAAATCGAATTGTCTTTGATGTTCTGCTTTTCCAGATTTGCTTATAAAGTGGAAAAATCTACAAATTGCAGACCATCTGTACATAACACTATGCTAATGAATGCCGGCATCCTGCAAATCCGTAAGCTCATTACCTCTGAGTAACTAGTTGCTTCACGTGTTCCTAACTGGGATCATCCGTTGGAACCAAATAAGTAGAAAGCAGATAAAAAATCATTTCTCTGAGCAGTCAGTGCCTCCAGCAGCCTTCAGAAGTGTAAAGCCTCCAGTCAATGAGGTGACCTGTTGGCATGAGGTCATTTGGGTCAGTGACACGAATGTCCATTAGCCTCAGGGTGGTGAATGGATCAATCTCATAATGCTAACCTGAAAATTTGTGTTGCTTTTGTTAAGAGCTTAATTAGGGATTTCCAGTGTTGGCAACCTCTTGGTAAATAGTTGCTAAACTCAGCACACGTGCCTACCCTTATAATACTTGCAGGATACTGTACATAGGTTCAAAAGTTCTTGGCTTGCCAGTCATTTCCACGAGAAAGCCATGAGCATGGGGAGTAACACTCTTGGAAGATGGCGGAAGCTGATTTAACGAAAAGGAATTAACTTTGGTGAAAGGCATTGCGCTCCTCTTTGTGAGAACATCACTGGGGGGCAGAAAGCTGCTGTGTTGTCATTTTTGTGGAAAAGAGGGGGCCGATTTGCTTCTAGCTCATGTATATGTTTTATTTGGCCCTCATATTTTGTAATTTATAAGCCATCCTGTAATAGTCTAAAAATGTTACATTAAAATATACATCCCTGGCTTCCCGTAGGAAAAACAGAAGATTTGGCCACACACTTGGCCCGCGTTCTCTCTTGGTAATGATGGTCTGACTCTGTCTAGTGGCTTCACATTCGTGGACTGTGTTTTTCCACAGTCACCACTTTCCTATATAATTCCTGATGCTGAGGCTAAATACTTTATAAATTAAAGACCACTGTGATGCATTAAAAGCAAAAAAAGATTATTCGGCAAAAATGAGTTCCTTGTCATTTTTCATTGCATTATCATTTTTTTTAGATACCCCAATCTCTATCTAAAATGGGAAAACAAAAGAAGATAGAAAATGCCACAATTTTCAAGAAAAATGAGCGTGAGCTCATTCTTTTGTGGGAATGAGGAACAGTCCCTGTCTTTAATATGCAAGCAGCACACATGGGTGTCTCGCACCCAGCTCTGCTCCGGTAATTTATGTCACCTCCTTGGCCCCCAGGAACATTTGAGTTCGCAACTGCCGGTGTGGAGAAGTTTTTTTCCTCTCTTATTTATCAAACTGTTCTACATTAGGAGCACTTAGCTCATCAAAAATGTTTTAAAGTTTCTCTAAGTGACAAAAGCATAAATCCAAACGCAATTTGTCACTTTTATAAGCCCAGAAAATACCAAACCGATTTCCTCATAAAGATCCTGCCATCCGTTAAATGGATAAACTATTATTAGGTTACGAATAAAAAAAAACAGCTCCGCAGTTAAGAGTCTACTAATGTGCTGATTGTTCATAGATGTAATTGGATTGATGGGCCACAGTCAAGACACCATAAACATCAGCGTCAAGTGTACCAGAATATATATGTGTGTATATACACACACACAGGCGCACACATATACCTATAACACCTCACTTATCCTGTGTCAATGTTTTTCCAACTGTGATCTGGGGAGACCTAGGAGCAGACCATAGTAAATTTCCATGGTACCTGTGGGTGATTAAGGAGTAGGCTGCATAGCAGGGCCAGCTCATATGGTAGCACAAATTGTGCAATGAAGATCTCTGCGGGGGCGGCATTGACTTAGGGTAGGCTGTGAATAATCTCCTCTGGAGTTGTGCCAACAGCGGGCCTGGAGGCGACCAAGCTGATGCAGCTTGGGGGCCTTCCCATCTGCGGCTCAGAAACCCTCACTCCTGCCTCAGTCGTAAAATCCGTCCTTGTTTATCCGTTTTTCATCTTGGGCTTTCAGATAAGCTTTGAATTGAAGGAACATCCTATGGCTGAGTAGAAATTTGAAAATCACTGTGCTACATGCTCAGTAAAAGAGATTTTTGAAGCTAAAGTGATTTTTTTCCAGATTTCTAAAGATTTTCCTTGAATGTGCCACAATTAACTACCGGGGAAAAAAGAAGTTACCCCAAGTTAAGACATCTGTACACATTGCATTTTCTTCCAATCTTTTCTTTTTAAAAGCATATATTTGTTTGTGATTTTTTTGTTTTACAAGTTTATGATAATACTGAACACATAATATTTGGACTCATATTATGAGCAATTTTTGTGTTTTCACTAGTTGAAATCATAACTTTTAATGCCTGTATACAATAATACCAAATCAATTGTCGAATCATGATTTATTGAAACAGAGCTTCATTATTTGGCATGTAGCTTTGGCATGCTTTTTCTTTTTCTACCAAAAATAATTTATTGTGGTTAAATCTTCACTTGCATCCCTAATATTTCCTTTTGGTAAATTCCTGGGATTATATTGTCAAGGACAAATGGTATTACTGTCTTTGAATCTATCAGGTGGAGATAAGTATTAGGAAGAAAATTAAAGCAGGGTTAGGAGAGGGGATTACTTTGGGGTCTCTCCCTGATGCCCAGGCTGGAGTGCAATGGTGTCATTACAGCTCAGTGCAACCTCCAACTCCTGGGCTCAAGCTATCCTCCTGCCTCAGCCTCCCGAGTAGCTGGGATTACCGGTGTGCAGCACCGCGTGGCTCCAGTTTACTACTTTAGAAATGGTAGTTAGGCAAGTCCCCTCTGAGAAGATAACATGCAACCTGAGACTTGAGTGCAAAATAGAATTGAGGGATGGGGACACCTGTGGGAAAGTTCTTTAGGGCAGAGAAATTAGCAGGTGTGAAAGCCCTTAGGTTAGAACTTGCTTTGAACTTTCTAGGACAAGATGCAAGGAGTAGTCCATCCGAGCTGGAGCTGAATGAGCTGGGGGTCACTTGGAGGATGCGAGGTGGCAAACTGAAAGAGGGCTAAACCACAGAAGCACTTTTATAGCCTAGGGGAGGATTGGGGATTTTGGTCTAAGTAAGATTCAAGGCCGTTGAAGGATTTCAAGCCAGAAAATGACATGGTCTGATCTCTCCGTGAAGAGTCACTGGTAGAGGCCGGAGTGGAAGCAGCAGGTAGACCAGTGAGTTAAGAGGCTAAAACGAAAGTCCCAGAAAGGAGAAAAGGTAGAGCAGCGTCTTAGCCACTTTCCTGTTCTTACAACAAAGCACTTGAAACTGGGTAATTTATAAAGAAAGAAACTATCTCTTTGTAGTTCTCGAGACTAAGTCCAACGTGGAGAGGCCACATCTGGTGAGAGCCTTGTTGCTGATGGGGACTCTCGAAAGTCCCCAGGTGGTTCAGGATGTCACGTGTCGAGGGGTCTGAGTGTGCTAAAGTCCTCACTCAGGGCTCCTCTTCCTCTATAAAGCCACCTGTTCCCCTCCCACAATAACCCTTTAATCCATGAGGCTCTGCCCTCCTCATCCAGGCACCTGTTGAAGTTCCCCAACTCTGAGTGCTGCCACATTGGGGACGAAATTTCAACACGAGCTTTGCTATTCAAACAGTTGCAATATAGCAGGGAGTAACAGCTGAAATGTCTTGTGGTGTTTACTCAGCAACAGACTACTAAAATGAAAACTGTGTGTGTGTGTGTGAGAGAGAGAGAGACAGAGATTAATCCCATGTTCTTTTTTTGGTTAGTGGTATAGAATGTTCAGTTACTTAATTGTCACGTGTTTTGTTTTTTGTTATCTTTATGCCATATTTGCCGAGGTGAGTTTTTATCATTAACTTAGATGAGAGCTGAAGCTGTTTGCGTTAGTTTTACTCATAACCATGCCTATCATTAACCGTTTATCAGATGTGTGTCAAGTATTTTCTTAGTTTGTTGGTATTTTCTTAGTTTGCTGGCCTAGTTTGTTCTACGTATGACTTATTTTTCTGTAAGTTTTCAACTGGAATCCAAATCTCTGCTTGACAATCATGGCTTTAATTTCCTCCGGGCCGAGGTTCCTATAGGAAAGCATTCTCTAATTTCCAGGTGCTGGGACTCCTTTGGGGAGCATTCCCACAGAGCGCGCCATGGCTCTCCACTTGCTGCTTGATTTACGAGCCAGAGACAGACTTCCTTCCCTACTCCCTGACCGGCTGTTTGGGGAGAGGTATGGAAGGAGAGGGAAACATTGGACAAAAGCTTGCAAGATGCTACGAACAGCAAGACTATAGCATTGATCAGAAAACAGGTGATTTACACCTGAATTTCTGACCCAGGAGGAGAAGCAAAAGCTCCCAGCCCTGCTGTAAGCAGACCAGTTTGTTCTTTCCAGCAACACAGGAGTGATAACTATGTGGTTCCACCGAGTTCCCCGTAAGCATTTCATCTCAGATGCTGGTGACAGTGTTACTCACGACAGTCAATTCTTGGTAAAAATATGGATTTACTTGTGTATTTCTGTTTTACCCATTAAGAGGAGGCATCTTGGTTTTGTTCACCCAGCTTTCCCCAGCTCTCTGTGCAACCTCTGATACTCAATAAACACTTGGATATTTTTCAAATGAATAAATGGATGGCTCCGTGAAATAGGCAATGTTTTTTTAAATTTTTTATTCTTAATTATTATGAGTACATAATGGTTGTATATATCTATAGGATGCATGTGATGTTTTGATACAGGCACGCAATGTGTGTTACTCAAATCTGGGTAATTGGGGATCCATCACTTCAGGCTTTTATTATTTCTTTGTGTTAGGAACATTCCAATCCCACCCTCTTAGTTGTTTTAAAGTCTACCTTAACTTATTGCTGCCTATAGTCACTTTGTTGTGCCGTCAAATGTTGTTCTTTCTGTCTATCTAACTATACTTCTGTACCCATCATCCATCCCCTCTTTATCCCCCCTCCCCGATCCCCTTCCCAGCCTCTGGTAACCGTCATTCTACTCTCTGTCTCCATGAGATCCATTGTTTTTAATTTTAGCTCCCACATATGAGTGAGAACGTACAAGATTTCTCTTTCTGTGCTTGGCTCGAAATGTGCAGTGTTAGTGGTGACGAGAGGACGTTGTGTCGCAGACTGACAGTGAGGTGTGTTATAAATTTGGTGCCGCCGTCCTGCTCTGTTAATCGGAGCGGTGCTCTTTTGCTCTGGGCCGTTATTAGCACCTGTGCTTCCAGGCTGTGACACGCTGACGCTCTCAGGAGTCACAGAGCTTGGTAGTGAGATTGCGTCTTCCCTTCATCGTCCTACACCGCATGGCTTTATAGCTCTTCTTCCCGTTTTGATATAGTCCTTAGATCTCCTCTTTTGACTGTTCGGATCATTTTCTGTTCTCAAACTGACCTCTTAGAGGGTAAATTTTAGACGATGATAAATTTTGGTATTTAAGCTTTCATTCATGGGGATAAGTATCAAAGGATCATCATAGGTTTTCTTTAATAAATAAATCCCTTTTTATAGAGCCCGACAAGTCATTATTAAACCCAATTGTTATATAACAGGTGATACTTTTTATTGGTGACGAATTAGAATTCTTTAGATTTAAACAAAAAATGAAACGAGGTGTCTTATTTTAAAACCAGCTTTTAGTTAGCTATACTAATGATGGGCAGAGTGTGACGAAATGCCCCCTGATGTAGACGCTTCTGTGGGATGTCTCTGGTGTAGTTGCTGCCGTTGCTTTCTGTAATAAATTTCAATTTTTAATGAGTCTGTTAAATTACTGTGTTTTGCATATGCTCATAACTAGACCTAAATGGTTATTGTCAATTCAGAGATGCGTCTAGCGTGCCAGGGTGGCACTAGAGAGTGGACATGCTGTTTAGATGCAGACGCACAGGACAGACACGCTTGATGAAGCAGAGGAACTTAGGAGGTGTATCTCCACTTGGGGAAGGAGGAGGACAGAGGAAGCAGGAGGCTTCCGTCTGTGTCTTCCTTATGTGTTCAAGGAAAGGGAAGTTTGGACCAAGGATAGGATTAGAGTGGATCTGGAAAGAGCAAAATAGGTTTTCCAGCAGCCGAGCTAGGAGAAAACAGATCAGAGACGGGGAAAGCCTATACCCACAGGCTAGAGGAGGTGTGGGGCCCTGCCAGGGGCCTAACCCAGAGCCTAAATGTCTGGTGAACCACTGGAGGAAAACATAAATGATCACCAAAAAAACTTACCACCAGATCTAGAGAACACTGAGCTTTGAATTTAATTTACGTGCCTACGATTGCTCAAATGTGTCTCACGCATGCTTACATCTTTATTAAAACTTGTTTAAATGCAAACATATTGACTTAAAATCTTGTGTAATAACATAATGTACTCTCAGCACAAAGTACAAGTTCTGCCGTTTATGTGTTGATTCTCTGAGCTTCATTTTGGACCAGTTATTGAAATGTCATCGTCGTCATCATCAGAGCTGTAATGAAACAACCTAATTGCAGTCACCTCTTTTCTCTCTCCCATTGCATTTTTAGAAAATAGGTCAAAGTGAATAGGACATTTGTGTTCTTTTCCTGCTTCCAGTTTATTCACTTGAGTATCTGTTTCCTACGTTAACGAAATTTACTAAATAAAAGATACGGCATAGAAAAGCAAACAATGGCCGTGCCTTAAAATTTAAGGAAAACCCCCCCCCAAAACCCCGAAACGCCCAACCAACAAATCCAAAAAAAAAGTCCTGGGTTTTTTTGTTTGTTTGTTTTAATGACCTGTAAATATTCCTTTCTTCCTGTAGGTGGAATGGCTGAAAAATGAGGAGCCCATTGACTCCGAACAAGACGAGAACATTGACACCAGGGCTGACCACAACCTGATTATCAGGCAGGCGCGGCTGTCAGACTCGGGGAATTATACCTGCATGGCGGCCAACATAGTGGCTAAGAGGAGAAGCCTGTCCGCCACCGTGGTGGTCTATGGTAAGACCAGCCCCAAGGCCAGGAATGGATAGGGAGGGCTGAAAGCAGAGAGGTAGAGGGATGTGCACTTTATTAAAAGTTTTCAGCATTTAGGGTCAAGAGCACCTTGGGGGCTGTCCTCTGCAGTACTCTGTGCTGCCTCCCCCACTTGGTAGGCGAGAAAACATCCCTGTTGCTATTAATGTGTTTGCTTTCCCATCCAGTACTGCGAGATAGTGACATTTCAAATCTCTCTCTTAAAAATAATAAAAAGTTGTTTATTTTCTTCCTCCGTGCTTATATTTGAAAAGAGTTGAGATGGGCAACTCCTTCTTCCCACCCCTTCCAAAGCCCACACCCACCCTGATCTGTCCCAGACCTGCTGCCAGATAGTTTCCTTCCTAGTACATAAAATCCACCCAAAACAAACATTACTATTTGCTGAATGTCTCAGGCATTATATAAAAGAAGTTCCCAGCTATTTAAGTAAAGGCATTTCCTTCCACAATAGAAGAGCCCTGGGATTTATTTTTGAAGCACTTAAGGTAATAGAAATTCAAATGCTGATATTTTCTTCTTATACCATGGATTTTCAAGTGCTTTAGTGATCTGTTGATGAGTTCTTCCTGTTCTTCATAATTTCCCTGCGAAGCAAGTTCTCGGTGTCCCTCCTATTTCAGATGAGTAACTCAGGGCTAGAAGAGGGGAGGCCCATTGTGGCCTCGTCATGGACAGCCAGTGGGGGCTGTACCGCCTCTCAGGCCCCGGAGGCCCGACTCACAGCACCTGGCACAGTGGCTTGCACATAGTAGGCAATCAGTAAAAACCTGTCTCCTTTTTTTCTCCCCTCCCCATTTTTCTCTCTCAGTGAATGGAGGCTGGTCTTCCTGGACAGAGTGGTCAGCCTGCAATGTTCGCTGTGGTAGAGGATGGCAGAAACGTTCCCGGACCTGCACCAACCCAGCTCCTCTCAATGGTGGGGCGTTTTGTGAGGGGATGTCAGTGCAGAAAATAACCTGCACTTCTCTCTGTCCTGGTGAGATATATGCAGATTCCCTTTCTCCTTCTGATCCACCAACACTATTAAGCTGGTGTGAAGCAATCCGTATAACCTCCTCTTCCAAAGCCACCCTCTCCCAGATTCTTAGAATAGAGCCTTAATCCAAAGTGCTAACTTAGAACTCATTGTAATGGCAAGAACATGAATGAAATACCTCTGTGCAATGTTTCGGGACCTATTTTTTTTTAATAAGCAGATGACACTGAACGCTCACCATCAATAAGCCAAATGCTATAAAGTATTGTTACACTACCAGTGTTTGGTTGGGCTAAGCCATCGCCTTCTCTCCTTGGGTTCTCCCATCTTGTGGCATGTATTTATATGATAGTTATTGAGCATTAGATGTGTTGTCTTCAAACACAAAAGAGCAGGTACCAAAAATTTGGCTCTTTGTCAAGAGATACCTTATCAGTGTTCACCTTTTATTTATTCACAAGACAATCAGCAGAGAATGTGTGTTGTCACAACAGTCAATATTTCATGTTTGGTCTATCCTTGCCTTCCTCTCTGAGCAGACAGATACCTCATTTACCAAACATGGCCTTTGTAAGTTCTTTTGTTCATCTCTTACTGGCCGTGACCCAGCTTATCCAATGAGAAATAGATGAGATGGAAGATGACTTTCTTCATGGAAAGCACATCCTCCCACTGAGAAATAGGTCCTGGGTCTCACATGCACTACAGAACATTAACTCCAAGGACCCTGGACTGGAGCCTCGTGTCTTTAAAATTTCAAATTTAGTTCCAGTTAAAGTCAAGGTGAGGCTCTTCCCAGCAGCATATTCTTGGAGTTTCATTTTGGACTCATATTCAAATAAAACATTTATTGAGTGCTTACTATGTGCCAGGTACTGTGCAGGGTATTTTACACATGTGATGTTATTTCATTCTATGTTGTGAGTTTTATTACCCTCAGTTGACAGACATGGGGAAGTGAGGCTGAGTGACTCACCCAGGATTGCTCAGCCGATAGAGTTGAGAGACCCAAGACAAAGACTCAGACATTTCGCTTCCAGTTCAGTATTTTCTATGTTACCCTACTCTGGACTAATTGCTTTGGATTAAAAACTTCACTGTCTTAAATAACCCACATAAGCATGGCAGAACTATTCCTAGGAGGTTATGGGGCAATTGCCTCGAACATCTGCCATAATCTCTAGGGTTGCCTTTTAGTGGAATTAAATTCAGTTTGCTCATTTCTACATACAGCAATAATCCATGACCCAAGAAATTCTATTTATGTAAGTCCTGGTGCCTTGGGGTTTGACTGACCTGTTTTAGTTTAATGCTATCAATATATTTGGGTTTAACTTTTTATTGTTTAAGGGTTTTTAGGGCTTAAAGATAGTTCATTCTACCCTGTGTTCTAAACTATCAACCCACAAGGAAGTGGCTGACTTAGTTACTGCATGTGGTTTACCCATCCATCTAAGATGCACTTGGGCATGAAAGTCTGGAAAAGAATGTGATAAGGACATTAGTAGCCAACCCAAAGGTACCGGTAATTCAAATGCTTGCCTAAATTCAGTAATTGGTCTCATCCTGAAATAGCAAGAGAATGAAACCACTGCTTCTGTTAGCCTGTCTCTTTAGGAAAGAAACCATGGAGAGAAGATAAACTGATATTTTACTTTTGCTGTGGTGGTTATTTCTTTAAAATCCAGCTCTAAGAACAACAGCAGTCCGGGGGTGAGTCTCCTGACAGCCGCTCCATTCGTTCTAATGATGGTTTCTTCTGTTTCCCTTTGAAGTGGACGGGAGCTGGGAAGTGTGGAGTGAATGGTCAGTCTGCAGCCCGGAGTGTGAGCATCTGCGGATCCGCGAGTGCACGGCGCCGCCCCCCAGAAACGGGGGCAAATTCTGCGAAGGTCTCAGCCAGGAATCTGAAAATTGCACAGATGGTCTCTGCATCCTAGGTAACGCCTTCTGTTTAACATCTTCCGTGTTTGTTCATGATGGCCACATATTCATGGGTCTCAAGAAAGAATGCCCCGACCATTAATGCGGTTAAATAAGTTAGCAGCAAGACAGATTGCCAAGAGCAAAAAGACAATGGGAAGAAAGTGTAGAAAAGTAGACAAATACATTTTTCATAGAGATGGTGTGAATTTAAATAGTCTATCACTGTGAACTCTGTAAATGTGTTTACTTCCCAATCAAGTTAGATAATGTTTAAAAATAAATAATTGAAGGAGATATTTTAGAGTTTCCTTTTAGGATCTACCACTTTTAGGTTTGGTGAAGTTCCGATACCAATCACTGTGTGCTTACATTTCTCCCAAGAGTTTTGCAGCATAAGATACTTAATAAACCTTTAGAGGCCACAGTTCTGCGTCAAGGACCACGTGTTGTGGCTGTTACCTTACAAATGGTGAGGAGAGGAGGAATGAAGGCCTGTGGGTGGCTTGTATCACATTGGTCCGGCAGACTAGGAAATAGAGTACTCGTTTCAAAACTCTCGTGGCCTTGCTTTGTTTCTGAGATTATGCTGTTATCATCTCCATGTGACTGTCTGCCCGGGTTAGAAGGTGTGGGAGGGTCGAATAGAGTCAGAGAGAGACAGGCCCTAATTGGCTGCTGTCCCTTATTTGCATTGTGAGTCTCAGGCAAGAGTCACAATCTTCTTAACCTCTTAACTTCTCTGACTCTAGGTACCAAATATGATACCCACTTTAGGTTATTGTCAAGGCTGAATGGTAAAGAACATAGTTGAATGTTTCATGCCACAAAGTAGGTGCTCGGTAAAGGTCGGTTCCTTTTCCACTCACCCACTCAGATGAGCTAAGGTGTATTGATTTTGCTGCAGTCTTTAAAAAACATGAAACCGAAAATAGACTTATTCTTTAGAACTAGTTGCCTTCTTGGAAAATTCCTGGGGAAATATCCAGCAGAAAAATACCATAGCTCTCGGTCTCTGTTCTTGTGCCAGTATGGCGCACACCGTCTGGGAGATGGACATGCTTGAAGCTCTGACTCGGGTGGGGCAAAGGCAATATGTGTAATTTAAACATTTGTACCCCCATAATATGCTGCAATAATAAAAAAAAAATACCATAGCTCAATAGTTTGTGATGTATTCAGGGATATGTGTCACTTTTTATTTGGGAAGATGACAATATGGAGGACACATCTAAGTTGGATGTATTTTTCTGCATCGAAATGACTGGGTACCCTTGAAGGGCAAGCACATTAACTGTTGTATTTTCAAACTAAATCTCTATGGTTAATATGTTGGTTAAAAGGGTTATTCGATTGAAAAGAGTACTTGCTAATAGCCCATAGTGTTTTTATTTGCTAGTACGAGTGCTGAGTACCCTGCACACGTCAGATACGATGCCAGGGGCTGTGGTGGAAGACAGCGTAGCCACCTGTGTGAACTTGGCTTTGCTCTCCAGTAAACACAGACCAACTGTGTGCCTTCTTCTCCCCTTACGCCTTCCTAAATGTGAGGAAACTGAACACAAACTCAATAGCAAGACGTTTAAGAAAATGTGTTTCTAGCCATCCTTCAGTGCCACCAGATTTATCCGAAACATATCTTTGAGATGTGACTGTTTTTAATATGCTTTTGGTTCCACTGCAGGAAAATACAAACAGAATACTCATGAAACTACGCATGTCTGACTGAAACCACACACGGCCAGTGTCCATAGGCAGGGTTCGTTGAGTAAACCAATGAATTGCTTACAGCAGCTGCACAGACTGTGGCCTTGAGTGGCTTTGAGGAAAGAACTTGAATTTCACAAGTACATATGTATCTGTGGTGGTTAATTTTATGTGTCAACTTGGCTGAGCATGGGGTACCTAGATTTTTAAATTAATACAGTGTTTAAATTAATACAGACCAATTTTTAAATTAAAACAGTTGGGATTGTCAAAGTTGTATGTTTTCGAAAGAACCATGATGACGTCACTACTTAGTTACTGGTTGAATTTTAGATCACTGTAGTAATATCCTTCACTACCAACCACAGATTGGACTTGCACTTGGGAAAAATCTATGGATATCAGACTTCAATCTTAATGGACCAAGACTTAGTCTAAGAGTTACTGATTGAAGGCAGACAATGGTTGTTAGCTCTTAATGTAGGAAAGAATTATTATCAAATATGTGAATATTATTTATATGCACTTTGTAGATCTATCAGTTTATCAGTCGAGTAAGAGTTGTGTTTAGGGCTGGAAGAATTTATCAGCACTGAGCATGCAGTGGCAAGCCTAGCTCCCAAGTATAAAATCTGAGAGGCTGTATTAATTGGGATTCTCCAGGGAAACAGAAACAGTAGAACATGCACACACATACAGCAAGAGTGCAATGGAGAGATACTTGGAGATGTTTATTATAAAAATTGGCTCATGGGATTATGAAGCCTGACAAGTCCAAAATTTGCAGAGCCAATGTCCCAGTTCAGGTCCAAGGTTGTGAGGCTGCTGAAGAAGCAGGAAGACCTTATGGCCCAGTTTGAAGGCTGTTATGAAGGAGAATTCTTTGTTATGCAGGGAGGTCAGCCTTTTGTTTGATTTGGGCCTTCAACTGATTGAATGAGGCTCACCCACATGATGGCTAGATCAGCTTTATTCAGTCTGCCAATTTTTTTCTTTT
>NW_012149374.1:1028223-1030467 GCF_000956105.1 Propithecus coquereli
CCTCGGCCTCCCAGAGAGCTAGGATTACAGGCGTGAGCCACCGCGCCCGGCCTAATTCTTAAAATTTTTGGTGGATAAGTTCATATTGCAGAACCAGCTACAGTGCACGATTACTTAATTACAACATAAAGTCTCCATGACCGAGAAATGAAAATGGCATCGGCAAGATAACGCACTAGCACGATGCCTTCTCACGCTGTCACGAGGCAGCCTGCTGCTTGCTAATTCTCCCAGGTGGTTCTGATGTGTAGTAGTACGTAGTAGGTGCTCCTTTTTATGTAAAGATTTTTCCTAGGAAGGCCCAATAGCAGCCTTTCTGCATGACAAACAATTGATTACTTCAGAGCAGCCTTCATGTACACAGTATAGCAAATGCGGATATGATATTGCAGACCCACAAGAGTAATGAGAATGTAGATTTGGGCACATATGGTGTCATTAGCAGCTTAGCAGCAATCTCTCCCCTATGCCCCAGTAAGCACTTTGCCATTACGGAACCCAATAAGAAGACCAGTGAGTAACAAGCTTTAACGAGACAGACTGGAGTGGCTCAAGACTAAAGTATCCATCGTGTTTAATTAAAAAAGAAAATAAAGGAGAGATGGCTCAGTGTTCATGGATCTTAGTGAAGGCATTTTTTTCCCCCCACAAAGCTAAAACTGTTGTTTTTGGGCCTCACGATAAGACGACTTGCCCTTGAGCGCCGTATCTTGAGTGGAATTGAGTGCAAAAGGGATCAAGAATAAACCATATGCAACAAATCACCATAACATTTTCCCTTTGTTAGACATCCACTGTAGACTTCTCTATTTTTATGCCTTGCTAATAAAAAGATAAAGACATCTGATTGTGTTTTGAACATAATCTCCCTTCCAATTGAGGATTGGCCTTGATCCATGGGTCCGTGATTGATAATGTATTCCATAAACTATTAAAAAATCTGTGGTCCTTCCTATCAACCAGCTCCGAAACACTTACAATGCCTTTTGTGACCCTGGAAATTTCCTTTTCATCACCACCTTCTCTGTATTGCTCAGGGATCCGTGCCGTGTGCACACAATCATGGCAGAGCCGCCGAGGTAGGAACTGCTTTCCCAGCTAGCAGAAATCGAGGCAATGATACCACGTGTCCCTCTCTCCTCCTATCCACTTTTTCCTGTTCCTGTCCACTTCCCCTCCCCGCCAACACATTTTAATATGCACCTTTCTACTCTGCTTATGTTCTTTTGGTGAAATTAGGAAGTGCTGTGCTGAACTTTAAAAAATTAATCTCTGGAAGGTTGTTTATCTCAGGCACGTCTTGTTAACTTGGTTCACTTTATGAGAGGAATCGAAGTAAAACACCAACACTGTAAGTAGAAAGGACTCCAAAACTGAATTTGAGCAGCTGGAAAGCAGGATGCACGTACCTCCAGATCACATTACTCAGAGAGGAAAAAAGACAAAAACAAAGCAAAGTGAAACATACAAAAACCCAGGAAAACTAAACGAACAAATACGAACAGGTCCTTGTGTCAAATTAAATGGGAGCCAGAAACCCATTAGAAAACTTAAAAACCTTCCTTAAGGATGTGAAATTTTAGTCATAGAACTGGATGGTGGGTGAGAATGCAAGTCCATTTCAAAAAAAGGAGATTTTTGTAGATGTCGTCCCCAAGAGCGCCACACAGGGCAGAGCCTTGGAAGGTACAGAGGTTGAGCTTCCACGAGTCTGGCCTGGGGTGGGTCTGGGTGAAGTTGGCATCCAGGGCGGAGGCTGAACAGCCTTTACAGGTCCTCTGTGATGCTGAGTCGGAACCCATCATTCTGGTTTTGAAATATTAGAAATGGACATGAACCTAGAAGTAGAAGAAATGAGTGAATTGAGCCTACCAGACTTTAACATTCATCCCAGAGATAAAGGACAGGTTGAAGGATCATGGCTCTGTAGTCAGATTGTGTGCGTCTGAATGGTAATTGCAAGACTATGAGCAGAAACACCTTGAACAGGTTTCCTGATTTCTCTAAGCCTAAATTGACTCATCTATAAAGTTAAAATTATAATGTGTCTATTATAAAGGGTTCTTTTTGAGAAGATGAGCTAATCCATGTAAAGCATTTAGCATCCATTGTAAGCACTCCATGTATATAAATAGTAATAATAATAACTATAGTATGTATGTATTCTAGTAAAGGAATTCTTGTGGCAGGAAAAATATGTTTTCCATGGTCTGCAAAAGTATCAACTGTGTGACACTTTAGATA
>NW_012149374.1:1030517-1047575 GCF_000956105.1 Propithecus coquereli
TCACAGCAACCTCAAACTCCTGGGCTCCAGTGTTCCTCCTGCCTCAGCCTCCAGAGTAGCTGGGACTGCAGGAGCCTGCCACCATAGTTGGTTAATTTTTTTAGCCGAGACAGGGTCTTGCTCTTGCTCAGGCTGGTCTTGAACTCCCAGCCTCAAGCATTCCTCCCTCCTCAGCCTCCCAAAGTGCTAAGATGACAAGCATGAGCCACCGCACTTGGTCTAGTCTACCAATTTTAAACATTAGTCTTATCCAAAAACATCCTCACAGAAATACCTGGAATAATGTATGACCAAATACCTGGGCACCCCATGAGCCAGTCAAGTTGACACATAAAATTAACCATCACAGAAGCATGTGTACTTGTGTAATTCAGAAAGCTCAGTTCTTTCTGTTTGTATTTGCCTACAGTGAAAATAAAATAGCTAGAAAACCAGTGAAGCCTGGAATGTGTTCAGCATAGGAGGTAAGATCTCTGTTAAATCCCTCCATGAGTTGAAAATGCTATGTGAGCCTTTTCTTTCTATTCGATCTATTCATTTCTTTCTTTTTCTTTTCCACTTACTTTTTTTAGCCTTCATAGTATGGGTATTAGTATATCTGTCAAATTTGATAGAAACCTTTTGATAGCTACAGTGACTAAGGTTTTTGAGGCAGAAAAGGCGAAGTCTATGAAATCGTAGCAGTGATTGGGATATATTTGCATATCAGTGGGAACGGGGTGTGTTTGTAAGAGCCCAACACCAGGATGCATTTTGTCTTTTTACACAGAGTGGCAACCAATGTCAACAAAAATGAATAACATTTTACTATCTCTGCAGGAAGCAATGAACAGCAATCCAGTTAAATGATGCCAGCATCACTCTGTGCTTCTCACTGGTACTCTGTCGGAGTGCTCTTGGTGAAAATAGCTGTGCTCTCAGGGTAGAGCTCCTATGAAGGCTGTCTTTGATTAAAATAGCATTTGGCAACAGCTTTATGGAGCAGTAGCTTTGTTGAAGGATCTAGGTCATGTTACAATTGGGGAATTTTCTTCATCCTAATTTTTTTCCTTTATGCCAAACATGACCCTAAAGCAATTCCTCAATTCCCACCTTCCCATAGAGGTTTAACAATGACATTGCGTGGCTCTTGGATGACCTACAGTTCTTTGATTTTATTAGCCTTCAACAAAGCATCTGGATTTTCTTTGTTGTCCCTGAGGGTTGCATTTCTCCCAGAGATGGAGCTGCCAGCTCTGAATGATCACTTTAATATTTGGGTGTGATTGCTGCTTGGTCAGTTGTGACTGGAGCAGAGAACCTTAGTGTTGTGCTATCACAGATGGCCACACCTAAATGCTCTCAACAAGAAAATAAATGTCGCGAGACCCGTGAGGGTGAGATTAGGCAATTTTTACCTATAGCAGGGAGTCCAAGGGTCCAAATTGCAAACAGAAACCAAACATTAAGTGCCTTTATACTAGAGCATTGCTTTTCCAGAGAAAAAAGATAATTATGTGGCATGACTGTTAAGAAATAAGAACTTGCGGATCTGTGTTTTCTGAGCTTGAACACCAGGATCAGGTAGTTTTCTGACGATTGTCCTTCCTTCTTGGTTCTGTGCTCTGAGACTCACAGCCCTCAATGACCTGCATGTTTGGCGGGGTGTTTAGTCTGATCCTGAGGAATGAGGAGGAGCTGGCTTCCCCTCCCTTTACTCCAGCAGACTTAACACTAAGGGCATTGGCTTGAGGAGATTAAATGGATCTGCTTCAGAGGGTATTAGCGCCTACCTGTGTAGAGAGAATGAAGCCAGAGAAATGCCACAGGGGCCTAGAAGAGGAAATCTTCAAGGCTGGGGCACCCAATAGCTAATCTGTTCCTCTTGTCAAGATATAACGCAGGTCAGTTCAACATTGACCTTTCAAAACCTGAAATATCAGTTAAATGGTGGTTTGTTTTCATTGCCGGTGGGTCGGTTGATGAGAAAAGTTCGAATTACCAGTTTGGAAACCACATCCAGGATAAAGACATCTGCACAATAGGGAGTTCAAATAAACATCCCCAAGCTACATCTAATAATCTTAACCACATTGTCTATTGAATGATCTACTTAAATGACCTAGCGGAAGCACCTGGAAAGGTGAACCTGTAATCACAGGAAAGGAACGGTTGCTTTGTTAAGCATTTTCTCTTGGACAATTCTCAGCCTTGTGGTTATCCATTACAGTAATTACCTGGGCTCTTCCTTGCATTTCCTCGGGCGCTGAATGAGAGAAATCTCATCCTGGAGGTAGCTCAGTGCACCTAAAACAGCTCTTTTACTGTTTTGATAATGATTTTATGGAATCCCTATTTTGTATATAGGATTATAACAGATGGGTGTCCTTTTACCAGAACAGAACCTGTCAGTTCCTTTCTTTGGGCAAAGAGTCAGGAATCATACTTGACTCATTCTTTTTTTTTTTTTTTTTTGAGATAGAGTCTCACTATGTTGCCCGGGCTAGAGTGAGTGCCATGGCATCAGCCTAGCTCACAGCAACCTCAAACTCCTGGGCTCAAGCGATCCTCCTGCCTCAGCCTCCCGAGTAGCTGGGACTACAGGCATGTGCCACCATGCCCGGCTAATTTTTTCTATATATTTTTAGTTGTCCAATTAATTTCTTTCTAATTTTAGTAGAGACGAGGTCTCGCTCTTGCTCAGGCTGGTTTCGAACTCCTGAGCTCAAACAATCCGCCCGCCTCGGCCTCCCAGAGAGCTAACACTATGGTTTTTAATGTACTTGTCATGAGAGAATGTAAAAGACATAAACTACAGTCTTTACATAAACTAATTCTAAGCAGTAATCTGAGAAATACCATCAATTGTAGAAAAAGAGTTCAGGAGAACCCCAACAGTCCATGAGAAGTCTTAAACTTCCTGTCAGACAAACATTTCAATATCCTTCCCTAGAACTTGTGATAAGTAGCTGAACCAACTGCTCTCCATTTTCCAGCCTTCCTCTGCCCAACTGGGGAGGATTTGGTCTTGAGAAGGGGACAGACCAGGTGACCTATAAGGTCTAAACTGTTCTAAAATTGTACAGTTCCATCCAGTAGTTAAAAATAACTCCAGCAAAAGTCTCAGGGGAGAAAAACACGAGTACCAGGGGCCTCGGTGATGCACAAGGGAGAAAGTCAGTGCTCACCACACTGAGAGCGAGATATACAGGCTTCCCTCGTTCAAAGAAGTACATGTGTTCCAACAATCCGGACAGAAAATAATTTTTATAAAGTAAATCCTAATTTGTCAACACAAATTCAAAAATCTTTTCTCATTGGAGGGGAAGAAACAAAACCCAACAGCACACCGGACTGTGTGTATGTAGCATCCTGCAGGTCCCGCGACTGCCCTTCTGTTGCTAATGTTCTGGAACAGCATCGTGTTGCATACCTGGTACCTCTCCTTTCTCCACATTTCCAGACCCCCAAATTGGCAATCTTGCTGTATTTCTTTCAATATATTTTTTTAATGGTTAATAGATTTGGCTCTTAGTAATTACCGATATCCAAGGTGGTCAAGAGTTTTTCAAAATTTAGGTTTTCTGTCATCTAAAGCAAACTATCGCAGTTTCGTTTGTTCTGTGAATTACAAATTCTGCGTTTTCAGTGTAATCGATCAGGATTCCAAAGTACAAAACCCTGGGTAAGAAATATTAGTCTGGACTAGAGAGAGATTTAATGTCTGAGATCATAGAGTGGTTGGGCTATAAAAGAAGTGGCAAGAACCCAATCAGGGGTAGTGATTTAAAACTGAGTAATCTACTCTTGCAAAAAAATCAGTGGCCTCTGGGGTGTGCTGAACAAAGCAAATTAATAGAGATAAAGGAAAACCTCTTTGTTTTGATTCCACCTTTTCTCTTTAAATCACAAATTAAATACATGTCTCTTCAAGATCCTTGCGAGGTGATGCGTAAAATGAAGACGACAGTAACATCATCAATAGACATTATCATTAACTCCATTAACCCAGCCTGCCCCTCTCTGCAGAGTGTCAGTATGATGATAAGAAAAGACCTGGCCTTGCTTCCATGTGTTCAGGACAGGACAGTGTTCGTGTTCAGCGGAATGGAAAATAGCCACGACCATCTAGAAAGATACCATGGGGTAGTAAAAAGCGCTCTCCAACTAGGAGTCGGGAGTCTGAAGTCCCACTTCAGATGTTTTGTTAACCTGTGACCTTGAGCAAATCTCATAATCTTGTGCGTTGTGTCCATATCTTATAAAATAAGGATGTTGAGCAAAGTTTCATCCCAGCTTAAAAGCTTGAAATCATTACAATTTATTGTCTTCAATGTACCTTACATACGTATATGCATACATATGCAAAAACATATATACGTATACATGATATGATATGAAAATAATACCACTGACATTTCAGTGCTTTCAGATTATGTGGTTTTTAACCATTTTGGGGGAGAAGTTTGTTTTAATTCACTCACACTTAAAATTAACCATTTGAGTGATGGGGGCAACTTTTAGATGTGAAACAAATTGCCCTCCCCCAACAAAAGAAGTAGCTGGCCTCATCTAGAGACAGGCTTATCCAATCCAGCCTCTTAAGCATTTAGCCACAATGTCCTAGGAAAGCATGTAGAACACAGGAAATTTATGGACCTTGACTTTGTAATGCTTGTGATTGAAATTCCAAACAAGGTACAAGGCTTAGCAACACTGATTCATTTGACAAATTTTTATTGAGTACCTACTATATTCTATTTTCTGTTCTAGGTACCGGGAATAGGTGAACAAGACAGACATAGACCCTAAGCAGTTTGGTCTGTCATGGCATATAAATTTGTGGCTAATGTGAGGATCGATGAAGCTGAAAAAACAATTTGGAAGTCAAAGGTCCTCAAAAACCAATTTCCCTTTAAGCATTTTTTATAAGACAGGACTGATCACCCATGTACATCAGTTGTTAAGTATTTTCTTAGCAATGGGCAGGTGGTCATCCTAACAGACACCCTCCCAGATCTCACCCCCACCATCCATCCCCGGCCCACACTTCCCTATGACCCAGCAACTAAAGGGCCAACCCTCAACACAGCAGGACGCCGCTGTGACCCTGTGTCAAGACTGGAGCTTACAGATAGAATTTCTTCTCTCCAACTTCATTGAGATATAATTGACAGTTAAACATTGTATATGTTTAAGTTATCCAGCTCAATGATTTGATATATGTGCACATGTGAAATATTCAGACAGCCGAGTTAATTGGCCATTAGCCTATCCATCACCTCATGTAGCACCTGTTTTTGTGTGCGTATGGTGAGAACACGTAGCAAATTTCAAGTGTACAGTACAATACTGTTAGCTGTAGCCATATTGTTGCACATCAGATCTTCAGAACTTCTTTATCCAACATAGTTAACCTCTTGACCAACATCTTCTCTTACCCCAGCCCCAGCCTCTGGCAGCCACCGTTCTACTCTCTGTTTCTATGAATTCAACATTTTTAGATTCCACATATTAGTGAGACCATGTGGTATTTGTCTTTCTGCCTGTGGCATATTTTACTTAGCATAATGTCCTCCAGGTTCATACAAGTTGTCACAAATAGCAAGATTCCCTTCTCTTTTAAGGCCAAATAGTATTTCATCGTATAGATAGTATATTTTCTTTACCCATTTTTCCATCAACAGGCATTTAGGTCGTTTCCGTATCTTTCCTCTTGTGGATAATGCTGAATTCAACGTGAGAGTGCAGATATCTCTTTAATATACTAATTTCCTTTTGATAAGATGTTTTAAAATCATTTTTAAATATTTTGAATATCACTCCTGCCTTCAAAGTAAGTGATCATCATGACATTAACCAATGATTCCCTTAAGCTTGAATTTTAGACTCTGGGCATTTTTGTTCAGTTTTGAATGTATATGCTGTATGTTTCTATTGTGGATAGAAGCTAGGGAATCAAAGGAAAATAATTCGTTGGATAGAAAAAGGATTTTAATATGTATCTTCCCTGGGAGCAGAGTTGGAAACATTGCATTTTATCACTTTGATGCTAATTTCTGATAAGAATGTGTTGTAGACACATGCTTAAAAGTGTTTGTGGCAGCCCAAGAACATTTTTTACTCTGTGTATTCATCACAAAAACAAACGCATATGGAATCGGTAAGAATGGATAGAAAATCATAACAAAATTGGTATCAACTCTAGAAATTTAAATGATTGGCTGGGCGTGGTAGCTCACACATGTACTCCCAGCACTTTGGGAGGCTGAGGCTAGAGGATCACTTGAGGCCAGGAGTTTGAGACCAGCCTGGGCAACATAGTAAGACCTGTTTCTACAAAGAATTTTATTAAAAATTAGCCAGGTGTGGTGGCAGGCACCTGTAGTCCCAGCTGCTCAGGAGGCTGAGACAGGAGGATGGCTTGAGCCCAGGAGTTTGAGGCTGCAGTGAACTATGATGACACCAGGCACTCCAGCCTGGGTGACAGAATTAGAATAGTCTCTAAAAGAAAAAAAAAAAATTAAAGAAATTTAAATGATTAAACTCAAATAAAATATGCAAATGTAGCTTGTGAGCATGCTCCTTATGGACTCTTGTTTATCTGAGACCCTGAATTTGAAAAAAGAAGTGCAGGAGGAAACTATATATCCTAAACACACACTGGTCATGTGCTTTGGCTAAGGGAGATTCTGGAAGTTCATTGTCATTGGAAGTGACATCTGTGAGCCATTTCTTGTGTTACCCTCTTGACTCCACCTAATTAACATCATGGGATCTTAAACAGTTTTTATTTATATTTTTTTTTGGAGACAGAGTCTCACTCTTTTTGCCCGGGCTAGAGTGCCGTGGCATCAGCCTAGCTCACAGCAACCTCAAATTCCTGGGCTCAAGCAATCCTTCTGGCTCAGCCTCCCAAGTAGCTGAGACTACAGGCATGTGCCACCATGCCTGGCTAATTTTTTCTATATATTTTTAGTTGTCGATTAATTTCTTTGTATTTGTAGTAGAGACAGGGTCTCGCTCTTGCTCAGGCTGATCTCGAACTCCTGAGCTCAAACAATCCGCCTGCCTCGGCCTCCCAGAGAGCTAGGATTACAGGTGTGAGCCACCACGCCCAGCCAAGATAGAAGATATCAATAGAAATGTTTTTCACTTACTAATGTGCATCTCCACTCTTAGGAGTTTTTATTTAGGTTGGTTGTTGGTGTTTCTGCCATTCAGCCCTGGAATTCCACTGATTACCCAGACATCTCTTGGGAAACCAGTGATTTCTCTAACAGACATCACCCACTGGAAATCCCCGGGAAGAATCTCTAAACACTTCATGCTCTCTTTCTGTGCTTGTGCTGAATGGGCATGCTCAGATTGCATTTTAGAAGGGGTGATATATCTTGCGATGTCTACACAGGCGGGGAAGCTGGAGAAGTAGGGTGGGAGTGAGGAAGCAAGAATTGAACTAACTTGTAACAGGTGGGATAAATATGGTCTCTGAAAGAGTCATTTCTGAGCAAGATCTTTAAAAATGAACTGAAAAGAAAAATGCAGTGAGGAAATTAAAAAGCAAAAAGTGAAAATGAGAGGTTGGTTGTGTTTTACACTGTTTTGGTATTTCTGCATTTTTTGATCGTTGAAACGGTTTTACGATGTGCACAAAAGCTGGGGGTTGTGTTTCTGCATGTTCTACTACCTAAGAGAACTTTCAACACCCAGAGGAGAATAGAATTCCCACTTGTCATCTTCTGCGTCTGCCTGACATATTCAGCCGCGATGGTGTTACCAATGCAAAGCAGGCCTCGTGTTTGTCTAATTATCCTCCGGTGCTAACACAAGGCCGACCTGCCAGGTCCTGGGATTTCCTGCAGCCTCGGATAGCATTCAGAGGGCGTAACACTGGCTCTTAATTATTTCGAGTTATGGAGGGAGAGGGAAAGCGTGAATAAATGAAATACACTGATAATCAATAACCTCAATCTCTTTTGTACCAGTCAGCGAATAATCAAGTAAATATCTTTTAATTTCATTTTCCCGTTTTTCCTGCTGGAATGCTATGGTTGCAGTGTCACATAAACTAATCATTTAAATATGATCTACATGTTAGGGCCCCCTCCAACTGACGGCGATTATGAAAGTATAAAATATATCATATGGGCCAGGCGTGGTCACTCATGCCTGTGATGCTAGCACTCTGGGAGGCCGAGACTGGAGGATCGATTGAAGTCAGGAGTTCAAGACCAGCCTCAGCAAGAGCAAGACTCCATCTCTACTAAAAAATAGAAAGAAATTAGGCAAACAAGTAAAAATAGAAAAACTTAGCCAGCTATTCAGGAGGCTGAGGCAGGAGGATCACTTGATCCCAGGAGTTTGAGGTCGCTGTGAGCTAGGCTGATGCCACAGCACTGTAGCCCAGGCAACAGAGCAAGACTCTGTCTCAAAATAAATAAATAAAAATAAAATATGTCAAATGAACATTTATGAAGTAATTTTTGGAAAAACAAATTCTACGTGGTGGTTTAGTGACTATAAATAAGACAAACTGTCCAGAGAGTTGAGCGATCCCTGTGAATGGAGTAATCCCCAAAGATTTCTTGAAGGAATCGGAGACTGATTTGTGCCCTGGAGGCAGGACACCTGCATGTAGGAGGTTTGGAGGGAGAAGGGCATCCCAGCGAGAGGCAGTGGCATGGGCAAGCGCTTTGAGATGAGACTGGAGTGTCAGTAGATTTATCAGAGCGCTGTGTGGATTTGTGCTGGTCTGGTGTGGCAGGACCAGCGAGTCCAAGACCACAAAGGCTGGCAGAGCAGGTGTCCTGACTTGGCGATTGGAATCATGGGAGATACCTGCATGCCAAGGCTAGAGAATTGTTGTAACAGATAAGGAACTAGCCAGAGAACAGAGAAGACTATTCCACAGACTTCAGAATCAATTCTTAAATAATTTAAGAGTGGAAACTAATGTGGAGGACAAATTAAAACAGTTAACACGTATCTTTTTTTTGGGTGGAAAAGGGTTCAAAGCATATGATCTATTATTAATAGCATGAAGTAGGAAATAATAAAAATGGTCTTTGGAGATTAAAATATAGGAAATGGCTGGTCTAGTGAAATAAAAGAATGGTAAACATTGACTGTAATGACATACTTGAATTGCTGCCCGGGAAGAGAGTCGCGGTCCCAGTGGGTATTTAGTCTACATTTAGCAGCCCGGTGCCTGGATCTTGAAAATAACATAGACTTTGGTATCAAACGTATCTGTGCAGTGTTCACAATCAACAGAATCAGATTTCAAATAATCACAAGCCACAGCTTCTGAGGCATGACCCCCTCTTTAGGGCCCCCGCTCTGTGGGTGGAGGCTGAACCCCTCTGTCCGCCTATGCTTCTCCCCACAGGCTCTCTGGGGTCCCGGGGAGGGGGCTGCATGCAGCCAGCCACATTTGTCCCCTGTAGAGGCTGGACATGGGTGGGTGGGTAGGGGTGCAGTTATGAATAGCTCCTAAGAACAATGGATACCATGGGAATGCTTCAGGAGCATCGAATATAAAAAAAGGAAGCCAGAAATTAAAGGTGAAAAACAAATGGATAAAAAATAGGTTGTTCTCTCTCTCACTCACTCATATAAAATCTATACCTCCCCTTCTCCCCACACCCAGGCAGACACAAAGCAATATTTGCATTACAGTACCAAGTAACAAAAGCAGATCACAGAACAATACCTAAAAGACAATTCCGTGCTTTTATTGATAAAAATGACAAATTACTGGCAGTTTCATGCTAATACATGTGTTAATTATATGTGTGTGTATTATATATATATTAAATCATAGGGGAAAAACCTAGACTTGTCTATACAACTTAACAGTGGTTATCTCTTGGTGGTGGAATTAAGTTGTGTTTTGTTTTTTTGTTTCCTTTGTGCTTGACTGTATTTTTTAGTTTGGATGCAATAGCTACCTAGTAACCATAAATAATAAAAATGATTTTCAAAGAAAACATGACAATTTAAAACACTATTAAGATTTTTTTAAGACACTTTTGCATCTTTAACTTATAAATACACAAAAAGATGATAAGACTGAATGATAATTACTTAGCACCAATTTCTATTTACCCAGAAGGTACTTCTCAGTATGTTAGACCCTGGGAAAACTGTTGTGATTTTCTGAACTGCAGCTCAAAATTGCAATATTTCTCTGCCTGCAGTATATAGAAGGGACCCTTCTGGGATCATCTGTATACCATAGTTACCCCAAGGCCCCTTAGGGAGGCAGAGACTAACTAAAGTTGACCACTCAGAGTCCCAGATTTGTTGCCAGGGAATGATCATAATCACAAAAACACAAACCCCAATTAATCAGGATCTCTTGGAGTGGGGCCCAAGCATGGGTATTCATTTAAAAAAGCTCCCCAGGTAATTCTGATATGCAGCCAGCATTAAGAACCATGGCCCTAATGGATTAATTTACTAAGGGGTCATTTGAACTTGGCCTTTGGAGAGAGGTAAAATTAAAGCAGAGAGGATTTGGTTGACCAAGGCCAAGTTGTTGCATGGCCCTGAGCTTGGGGAGAAAATGATTATGCAAACAGAATAAAAGAACATTAAGCGTGGAGTCGGCAGTTCTTGCAAAGTTAGTGAGGTCAGTGGGTAGCCCTCTCTTGCATTCATAGTAGAACAATCTCAAATCAGAGATTTCTAGGTGGGAAAATGCTCTCTGGTAGCAGCTTGCTGTCAAGGTGCTGTTATTTCACAAAATACAACAGAACCCAATTTCGATGGGGATGCCAGGGGCCCAGAGGCTTCCGGCCTTTTCCATACACGGATGCTGATACACAAGATGTGCTGGAGCTTAACATGACAAATCCCATAGTAGGAAAGTGGCCCTTTGATAATTTTTACTCTGCTTTAGGAAATCATTTTGAATGAATTTCTCTGGAACATCGTTGGTGGCTGTTCTGCAGATTGACAGTGGCTGAAAGCACAGAGGAGCCCTGCCCTTCTTAAGTTTCATCTTGCCTTGGTCTCAAAATAACAGAGGCCAAAACTGGACATATGTTTAACTTCCATTCAAATAGCCCCGAAATTCACTAGAATTTCTGATTGGGGGGCTGGGGGGGAGGTTGACTTGTTGCCAAGCAACAGCACAAATAGGCATTTTTTAATTCTGATAACCATGACCATCATCATCATCAGAACGTGTTGGAATTATATCATTAGCTACCATTTATTGCATTTATTGCTGCCAAACAGGTGCCGGCTCTGTGCTGCATGGCTTTACATTTATCATGCTTAGTCCTCAGTAGCAACCTTCATGGGCACTTTTATTCCCCATTTTGCTATAGAGAACACTGAGGTCACCCAGACGGGATGTGGACAATTCAAGATCTAAATCCAATTCTGACCCCGAGAGTCTGCACTAACTCCACATTGCCAGTAATAGTGGCCCAAGAGCTGGGCCAGAGGGGCAACGCTGCATTTCTGTCCCACGTACCCTTGTCGCCTGATTCTCTGTCTCAGGACCATGGCACTGGGTTTTCCAGCCTCATTCACTCTCTTCCTTCAGAGCTGTCCCCGATAGAGCTCTACCACTCTGATTTTTTCATAGCCTGGCTGTATTAGATTTATTTTTCTGGGCAGTAGTTATACATCTCACCTGTTTTTAATGGAGTTTCATTTTGCTACCCAGCATAATCTTCGTTCCTGTGGTTTAGAAGGAAGAAAATACTGTTAGGCGCAGTCAGAGTTCTAAACAGATGTTCTGCCCGTCTCCTTGTGTAGTTACAGCAATGCATCACTCCCAGACATCTGAGCCTTGGCCTGCCACCATCCCTGAGCCCATGCCAAATGCCTTCAGATACCATGCAATAAGCAAAAGCTGAAGTTAGGTTAAAGCCACCAAAGTCATTTTATCCTAATTCTCCAACGCATTAGCATCTGGACTTTGGGAGGGACCACCTGCTCTCAGGAAAACTAATGGCATTGAATTTGTGCAGTAAGGCGGAATACAAGTGTTCTCTGTTTTAAGAAACCTGACCGTGTAAAAAATCTGAATATGATCCTATCAACATGAACAAATTATTGTCCTTTATGAGGATTTCTCATTTGAAAGAAAGATTTGCCAGAAATGACTTTGCCTTCTCACTTTTCACTTCCATTTGAAGAAAATGGTGACCTGTTTGCAAGCGCATGATTTACACACAACTTTCGAAAGCGACTTCCGTAAGGAATCATATGGCAAAACACACAAAAGCTGTATTTATTAATAAAACACACTGCATTTATATACTGCAGAGGCATTCTGTGAAAATCGGTGTTAAATGCAGGCATGGGTTAGGGTATGAAAGATTTTGTGGAGAACTCAGAATATAGCTGCGTTTATCTGCCTGGGAGAGGTTAGGGTGCAGCCAGTCAGATAATATTTATGAAGTTCTCAAATGTGTACTGAGCTAGATTTGCTTCAGTTGAAAACATAATCCGAAAGGACAGTGTCGCCTAGCAAGGCTCACCTTCAGGCAGACAGAGAAGGGGGCCGCACAAGGTCCCCCCACCATTGTGTGATTCTGTGAGTGATTAGCTACAGCCTTGTAGTGTGACAGTGCACCGTCTAAACTGTAAGGAGGGGCCGAGGAGAGGGATGGAACACCATGTGAAGCTTCTAGAATCTTGGTGTGGCATCAGAAGGGCGGCCTTCCCAGGTTTCTGCATCGTGGTGGAGTTGCGTTGGCCTGAGATGGAACCAGGGCAGGGGGACAGAGAGCAGGGGATTGTGGTATTAACACCAAGTAAGCCACAGGAGCCAAGTCTCCAGTGACCTGCAAGATTAGATTATTTGGTGATGGGGAGTTGGGACAGGAGTGAGTAGGTGGAGGGTGATAAAAAGGGTATTGATGAAAATGCCCCAGCTAAGCTCTGACCTCTGCAGCCTTGCTAACTGTCTTTTTCTCTTGTCTACCTCATCTGACCAGTGCCCTGCTAAGTACTATGGTTATAAAATAACACCTTTTCCATCAAGAGAGATGGCACAGATTTTAGCAGATAATGGAGATGTGAAACAAAAAAGTGTTGTTGTTTTTTTAAAGACAAAACTCCTACGTGCCCACAACCCACACCCATACCCGAGGAGAGTGGATAAACAGGCAGGGTTTGGAACTTTTTCATCCAAGCCATCATTACTGCAGAGCAAGGCAGGATCCCTTTAAATATTTATTCATGGGTTCATTTTGCTATCGTCATATATAGTGAAATGATATTCCTTACCTGAGCAGGCTTCTGGCTGTATATAAAAGAGGGGCAGGCTGCAAGCTCACCACTCTCATCGTGCTGATAAAAATCTAACAAGTGCAACAGAGAGAAATGCTAGTAAACCAGAGGGAAAATAATTTTTTTAAAAATGAAATAACCATCCTGGCACAATATTTCAAAAGAGCAAACTAAAAAGTTAGAGTGAAAAAGAAAACCATGGAAAACATCATCCACAAAAATAGAGGAAATGTTTTATTTATAGAGGTGGATATAAAGTGATACAGGAAATAGATCTGCTCCATGTAAATTTATTAAATGCAACTTTCTTTTTCTCTTTCTTTCTTTTAGATAAAAAACCTCTTCATGAAATAAAACCCCAAAGTAAGTTATTTTTCCTCTTGTGCATATAATTTATTCTCATATTTGCTGCCTTGCTGTGGTATTTGTTTGGGAGCCAAGCAGAACTGAAGTTCCTATGAAAGACCCAGGGCTTTTGGGGCTTCTGCTCATTGAGTTTGGAGCCACATATCAGAGGTTTAAATCGAAAAGAAATATGCACACCCCTCCCCTCCCTCACAGGAAAAGTAAATCTCTCCTCTTGATTCTTTCTGCCTATAAGTCCATTTCTCTGCAAATGTCATCTAAGATTCTTATTTCTGAAGAGATGTGTAGCATTAAAATTAATAAATATTTGTCATTACATGCTTTCCTGAGAGCAGCCTTGGGCACAAGCCTCTCTACCTAGGAGGAGGAGGGGGTGTGCCTGAGAGCACAAACCCAGAATCTTGCCTCCGGTGGAATCCATGGCAACTCGGTACGTTAGGTTGCGGAATCCACAGTGAAATAATTATGAACTGAGAATTTTGGCGTCAGGGCTGCCTTAAGCTCCCTGTACTCCCGGAGAGGCCTTGGCATTGTCTGCATTTTATGCATCCTGTAGATTGGGAGAAAGGACCTTGAAAGTTCAGCCGCTTGGCATTGGACCCCGTGGTTCTTAGCCTTGACCACACTTTAGAATCACCTGGAGGCTTTTTAAAAATCCCAGTTCCCTGGCTGTACCAATGACATCAGAATTGGGGGGCAGGGGTTTTTTAGAACCCAGGCATCTCTATTTTTTCAAAACTCCTCAGGTGATTCCCATGTGCAGCTAAGGCTGAGAACCATGGGCTTAGAAAAATATCTCACAAAATGTGGCTCAGAGTCCAGACGCATCAGAATCTTGGGGTGCGGTAGGAGCTTGTTAAATGTGCAGCATCTCAGAACAGAACAAGTCAGTTAGAATTCCTGGGGGGAAGCTCCTAAGAATCCACATGTTAATATGTTCCCCAAGTGATTCTCGCACATTCAGAACTATGTAAAACATACGAGGGCAACCTCGAGATATAACAGCAATACTGCTCTTCCCAACAGGAGATTAGACAACTCCCTGGCTGGTTTGGTTTGTAAAGCTTGTGAAAGATGTCTCTGCTCCGTATCTCTCATTCTAGCGTGAAATGAATGACGTTTGCTCTTTTAAATCCTGGGGTATTAAAATTCAAAGAGCTTGAGAGAGTTAATAGCCTTGATGAGCTAACTTCTTTGGAAGAATTAAAACCCTGTGGGGATAGACAGAAATAGGTACCTTGGGACAGAGGTCAGGAGACATGAGAGAAAGATCTGGTAAAGCCATTCTGTTCACACTTCCTTATGATGCTTCAGGCAGGCTGGAGATATAAAGATGTCGTTGCTCGTGGAGTCTGAGAGTTTTGTGAAATAACAAAAATAAGCTGTGTGGTGACCATCAAGGAATCACTGTGCTTAGGTAGCTGACCTCTGACATCATGCATGTTTAACTTCGAACTCATAGGAAGATTGAGGTCAGGAGGCCTGGCTATGTACGTGTGTGTTTGTGTGTATATGTATATAGATGTTAAGGGAAGAGAGAAACAGGTCACTGAGTAATTTGTCCTGTGCCTTTGTCAAGAGCCTCAGGGTGACACAGGAGTTAGTGGACCCTTGACCGCCTCCTGGTCACGTGATACACGCCAGCCGCCAGTTCTAGCGTGTAGCACAAGCAGAATCATAGGTATCCGTGTGGTGGCCAGTATGAGAGTTACTTAGAAATGCATGTGTGTGTTTTTAAAATTAATCTCACGCTCAGTTTGTGAGTCCTGTGCCATTCTAATTTGGTTACATCTGTACTTCCAGCCATAAACCCCACAGAAGCTATTTCTGGTCCCTAGGGACTCCTGAATTAGTTTTCGCCTGGGGTTCTCGCTCCTGAGCACCATGCTTAATTGCTGGATACTGCAACGGAATCGCTTAAACTGTTTTAATTTGTGATTTCCCTAAAAATAAAACCTTAACAGAATCAATGTGATTGCAGAAGGCTCCCAGAGGAATTCGTTCAGGGGTTGTGTAAGCTGCATGGTTAGGAGTGCATCATACAAATTCAGGCTGCAGTTGTTCAGTGAGAGAGGGGCTTAGTTTAAGGCTACATGAATCATCACTGATGCAAAATCAAAGTCAATTATGAAGATAATTGAGAAACCTGTTCCTATATATAGCTGTACACACGCTCCTCCAAGAGGCCTGGTGGATGGAAAACATCACTCGGCCCCTCGCACACATTCCTCCGCGAGCAGGCAGAGCAGCCAGCTTTGAGTTGCAGGGAGGTGTAAAAAGAAAGTGAAGTCTTAAGATATGTGTTGGCAAATCATAACGACAAACTGGGGAAAATATGTGCACTGCATAGTTCATGAAAGCACTTATTGTAAATGAGATAATTTAATCAATTACGTTTCCTAATGTACTAAACCGAATGTTTCATTTTCTACTTCTGCACATCTTAAATTATCTTCAGGTGCTTTATGAGATTTAATCATAGTTAATAGAAACTTCATTACCATCAAATGTGCTTTCAATAAATGTTGTGTAACAATGTCAGGAGGTGCAGTAAAATATAGTAGGTTCTGAATGGCAAACACGCACCCCCAGAGTCAGACTGAAAAATGGTTGTGTTCAGACAATGAGACTCCTCGGAGGCTTGGAGAATGTGGTTTTCTGAAAGGCTGTGAGCTTCTGAGGAGTGGCGGGTTCTGTAAGTTCACCTGAAGGGTGGAAAGCATTTAGCTTTTCCTAGAAAATAACTTAACGCTACATATTCTCTCTTCATCTCCTGCCCACGTAGTTGTTTTGTACCTAGCAAAGATGAATGCTCAGCATGACTCCAATTAATAGTTCTAGAATTGGCTACTTCCAGGACATCTCCAGTTGAATATCTCCCAATAACCTTAATCTCAACTTCTTCAGAATTGAAAATATCTTTCCGCCTGTCTGTCCTGAATCCATTTCTCTTTCCATCTTCTCTGATGGAGTTAACAGTATCCCATCAACTCACTTGTCTGGGTCAGAAACTTGGACAGCCTTCTAGATCTTTCTGTTTTCTTCACGTCCTTTCTTCTGCTTAGCACCCAATAAATCATTACAGTCTGACTGTTCTGCCACCCAGATAGGTCTTAGGTTCACCAGCTGCTGTCCATTCCACTCTACTCAAACCCATCCCGCCATTCACTCAACTGCGATTTATCGAGTGCTGACCGTGTGCCAGATGTTCTAAGTGGTGAGAGTCGGTACTGAGCAAGACACATAGAGCTTCTGCTTCCCTGAAGCTCGCAGTTTTAGTGAGGGGGGATGGGCATAAACAAACCAGAAAACGGTGCTACGTGCTCCACAGATGGTGTTAAGTGTTACGAAGAGAAACCAAGCAGGGTAAGAGGCGTAGGGCTACAGAGAGTGTTGCTTTTTGATGTAAGGTGCTCAGAGGTCTCTGTGATAAAATTATATTTGAGAAGAGATCTG